>NW_026883024.1:0-45394 GCF_032173495.1 Musca vetustissima
ATTTGATAATTTTCAATATAAGTATTGTGATGGACGGGTAGCTGAAATGCGATTTTTTAACAACGTGGTCTTCAAGATTCAGCCGAAAATTTGCCACTGCCTTGATACAGCGAGCCACGCTGTACAGTTGCTAACATTGCACAATTTTGGTCGGTTGAAGATGAAATATTTACTGCAATTTTCGGTTCTTGGTGGTATCTATCAAAACATCTTACAAAGCCACTTTACGTATGTTGGTTATGGAAATCGGTGCCTCAAATTACACAGATTTTAATTTTTATGTTTTTGACAGTATCCGATCTTCGTATAAAAATTAAGCGGGAATTGGTTCCTTTGATTAAATTTGTTTGGCCAATGATAATGTTGCCACTCCAGGGCTTGGGAGTAAATTCTTGCCGAATATGTCCTAAAGGTTTTCCAGAATATAGCACGTTTTTAGGAGTATTAATGAAGAATATTACCTTTGTGATATATTTTTTTTTTAATTCGATTACTATTATTACGAATTGATTATTCACTGAATAACAGGATTTAAACTATCCCCACTTCTAAAGGTTAGGTGTATTTTAGCCAACTAGATATTAAAGTTGATGTGCACTGTTCAACAATTTGATAAAAAAGAAAGAGTTTGAAACCAGCGTGTTCGCAAGTACCTTTTGGTAAAATCAGTGCAGTTTCATATTTTTTTGTGCACAAAGCGTAATGAAAAAAATTCGAACATTGAAAATGGTGTTGCCATATTGATTAGCAGTAGTCATAATTTGTTCGATAACATTTCTTATTTTAGCTGATGACCGTTAAAATGTAATTATTTTTTTAAAATTTAATAATAATAAAAAATTGTATTTTTACGTGAAAGTTCACCACAAACATCCTAGGAGTAGTAGCAATTGCAATCCCCATCGTGATTTCAAAAGACATTATACTTATTCTTATTTATTCGACAAATATTTCGAGGTGTTGCAAACGGCGGGTCAACTTTAATCACCTTATGGTGGAGGATATAAAAAAAGGATTTTACGGACTGAGGCTAGGTATAATTTATTAATGAAACAAAGAAAGATTCTCAGATTCTCTCATAGCCAAAAATAATATTTTAAAAGGCCTTAAATTAATCGATTTAGTCGAGAGCAGTATTGCCGAAAGTGGACATTTATGCCCAAAAGTGGGCATAAAACTTGTAAAATTTAGGGTTTGGGCGGATTTTGGGCATTTTTTCCGCCACATGTAATTTTTTTTATATTTGTTTATATTATAGTCCCAAGAGTTTGCTCCAAGACCACCGATATATTTCGACTTACTGATTCAATTTAGACATGTTTCTTCTCCCGTCTGCCATTATAATTTGTAGTTATGGACCAATCGGCTTTTGTATGTGGATTCGGTTCTGCCCAAAGACGAAACCTATAGGTTCAAACTGACCTAAACTTTTCTTTGTTATTATGGTCGATGTGGTGATCTCTAGACCATATTATGACCCTAACAAGACTAAATTTTACATGGGGAAGGGGATCTGCTCAGGGGATGCTTTTATGAATATCTTTTTTTCCACTATCAAATACTGTGCCAATCGTTACACAATATTTAATGTCCTGTAGTGATCATATAATATTTATCGGATAAGATGGACCAAAATCTTTATTTATGCCAGATTCTTATCGCTCTACAGACCATATGTATGATCCGAACACCATTTAAATTAACCAGAAATTGAATCTGGGCAACGACATGTTTTCTTCACGAAGACTGGGTCTCGAAAATTTGTTCATATGTATTATTCTATATATTATAATAGTCTTTATTAATATTAGAGTCGCAAATATGATCAGCCCCGTCCTGTTCCGCCCACTGGTTTTATTTTAGATAATTCAGGTGAGTATAAAGTTTACTGTCAAATCATATTTTGAAAGCTGTACATACATACACCTATACATTTAATTGAATTTTAATTTATAAAAGACAAAGACAATATATATATATATATATATGGGCAATATTGCCAATTTTTTAACATAGCTGAAGCGGAGGTTCACCCCTTTATAACTCGGGAACTACTTAAGTATATGAAAAAAGTGAATAGTTTTGGGTTAATTGATCTGTCGTTGCAAACTGTTCATGATATTGACCTCCAAACTTTATTTTGGTGGAAGCTGTGTCTACTTTAATGTAAAAAAATGTGTAAAAACACCTTGAGGGGAACCAGTTTTTTTATGTTCTCTATCGATTTGTGACTAAGCCACTCATTGCACGGTCTTCGTGTCAAAATAAGACTAGAAGCCAACAAAATGGGGACTACGCCCCTTATGTATCATTTTTCAAAATTTTCACTGCATCTACCTTTAAATGATGCTGACATTTTGAAGCTCGATTTTGAGTGTTTTTTTAATTTTACTTCTAGCTTTAATACGCCAACAGGAATTGCTAAAAATCGATTATAAGATTATTGTAGTCGCGAATCTGCGTAATTTGATATGTATTTTGTGTATGTAGTATGCACAGCTTTAGAGTAATACTCATCCGAAGGTGCGAATTTTGTGCGATCAAATTTCTAAAAAACCTATTTTTCGGGCCAAATTTTTAGATCTGTCAACTAAATGATATGGGTACCCGCGATCAATAAGGTTTTTTACGTTTCGCATGATATAAAATCTTCATCGTGAAAATCCATCTACTAGAACGGCGGGAACTGGCCTTCCAAAAACACGAAATTTGGCAAAAAATGTTTTTGAAAATATCGCGGATTTATTTGCGTTTTCTGTGCATCATTTCCGCTTCAATAAATGACCTCATACGGATTTTGATCTTTTTCGAAAAGAGAACTTTAAAAACTTCAGCCGAAAGAGAGATGTACGCAATTTATCTCAAAAATAGATTTTGCTGGCACATCCATGGTTCTTAATGGACCACATTAAAATCGGTATAGATCGATGTATTTTTTTAGGGTGCACACCGAAATCGGATGCGCGTTAATGGCATATGGAATTTTCGGAAATTATTCGCGTTTTACGATTTTTTGGGTACTTCGATGTAACGTGCTGCACATCTTTGCCGTCAAATGAAATTTCGCAAAATATATATGGATTGGAAGATAAACTTCAGTACTTCCTGGAAACCGCATGCGCATCAAATGATTTTGAGAATTACGCGATTTCGACGCAATTTAAAATATATATTTCATAATATTATTTTATTTTAAGATTTATTTCTATTTATAGAATTCTAAGATTTATCGGAAGGGTCTTGATATAATCCGCAAGGCGTATACTTATACACAAAAAGTGATTATTATTATATATGTAATTTTTTCGGCGAAATTCGGGTAAAATAGCAGAACAACCCCAACATTTTTTTCTGAAATTTCTTGTATACAATTAAAAAAATAAATATGATGACATTATTTTTTCGAACCAAAAACAAATATTTCCTCAATATCTCGTTTTGTTGTCGCTGTGATTTAGAAACCGCTACACGGACTTGTGTGATTTTGATATAATTTGATTCATCATGGTGTTTAGATTATGCAGATATTTTTAAATTATTTTTTAGGTGTGTGTATGTCATTAATATAATGACAATATTGATGTAATCTGCTATATTTTTTTATTTTTCTCATATTTCGCGAATATGTGCAACTTTATCTTCATTATTATAATATATTCATACTCTTATTTTACGGAGGAAGATATATATCAACGTTTTTGGTCAATATAATAAACGGCGTAATTTTAAGAATTTGTTCTTTTGCCCAAAATTAAAACCTCGATAACTTTTGCGCGCATCAACCAAAAATTTGATCGCGAACGGTTTCGGAGTCAGAACATTTTTCTCTATATGTGTACCAAAAATCATTGATGTGCCACAAAAACAAAAAAGCTGATTTTTTGAAAATGGAATATTAAAAAATTGGCAATATTGCTCATATATATTGTCTTTGTGAAGCACATTCGGACTTTTTCAAGAGTTTAAAAAATATTTTCAAGTAAATTATCGTACAAATTATAGATTGTGTTGTGTTTTGGCTGTGTTTTTTATTTAAAGGCGAAATAATTAGTTTTCGACTCGCCAAAAAATTTAAAAATTATGTTTGATCAGAAATTTGGAAAATACTAATTCGAAAAGGTGGTGATTTTTAGGAAATTCTGACATTTATGGTTGAATTGAAACTTAGATATTTTGAAATTTAGATATTTTCGAACACATATAAACATAAATGATGGCCCATTTCATTCACACTTTGCACATCATAATATTTCTACCAAACGTAGTTCAACTTCGAAGATGGGGAATATCGGGTCCACTCTTTGAGGTATGTACCTCCCCCACAAAATGGTCAAAATTGTGCTAAAAATTAATTCTTTTATAACACGCGAACGGACTATCCGATTTTAACCAAACATTGTACAACCTATTACTTTTAACAAGCCTAGATCAAGTTCGAAGATGGGGCCCATTGATCCACTCCTTCTGGTACCTCCCCCACAAAAGGCCAAAATGTTCAAAATTTATAAATCTAATATCAGGTGAATGGAATGCCCGATTTGAACCAAACTTTGCTCAGCCCTTTATCTTTACCAAGCTTAGATCAAGTCCGAAGTTGGGACCGGTCTGCCTTTCTCCAAAAAGGAAGCGAATTTGATTTACATTAAGGCCGAAACCTCTTTGATAAGAACACATACCTTATATAAAACGAATAATAAAAACTGTGTGCAACTCCGAGGGCCCCCGCAAACCATAGGCTGACGGTATATAACTGCCAGCCACACCGACTGACACTTTTTTATTTATATCTAATACAAGCTTCTATTCCCTCTACGCCTTAACGGCATTTGGACATTCCAGATGGAGGGCTTCTATTTCATGTTCCCATTGACCAACCGAATTCATTTCTTACCATAAATTTATCAAGAAGCTTGTTTGTTGTTCCTCCTCGTCGTAGTTCTGCATAATATTAATATATTTAATTTTTTTTTTGTTATTTCATTTTTAATTCATAAGCCAAAAATTCTAAACAATATACATTTTGTAAACAAAATACGCACATTTACATTTTCCTTCAGAGTATGTGCAAATTGTTGGGGAAATAATCGGCAAAAAAACGTTAGAAATCTTGGAAAGAAATCTGTTATCAGAGGCCTTGGCAAAAATTGTAAGCTGGGTTTGTATTCTCATTTATAAAACATAGTTTTCAAATTTCGACGTAACTCGTATCGATTGATAAGTTAGTTGTTACAAAAACACAATCTGATTCGAATTCCAGTTAGTACCATTCGTTCGAACTGTCCTAGAGAAATAGGCTGTGAGCGTGAAATCGTTATGTTGAGTACATACAACTGGTCATCGTTATATAAGCTATTCGTTGACCCGGAGTTCAATGTAACAATGTATCTTAATAGTACGAAAAGTAGCAAAATTCCAACAGCCCAGTCAACAATGAACCTGAGTTTTTTATATCTAAAGTTTTATGACATTTTTCATAAAAAATAAGAAATAGTTATATGTTAAGTGTACCAGAAGTTAACACATTCATGGATAATAAAATGTATGAATTGAACATTATGAAAAAATTATATTTTTGAAATAGAGAACAGAATTAAATATTTTTTATTCCGAAAATTTTTTCGAAAATATTATTTTACACAATCCAAGAAAATAATTCGATATCCTATATTTATATTACCCAATTGAACCTGAAGATTTGTATATAAATAATGTCTGAAAAAATCTTTATAAATGAAACGTTAAAAGGCATTTATAAAAACTCAGTTTCCCCTTTTTATAGTTAAAAAGATTCTAACTTTAAATCTATAATTATAATATATATTTCCATGTATATTTTTTCATTACTTTAATGAAAAATTTTAAAAGTTAAAATTTAACTAATATTCCACCTTAACAATTCATCAAATGCCTAAATGTGGCACAAACAAAATATTTTTGCGGTTTTTTTTTTGCTGCTCAGCCCGGTTGGCATGGAACAAACAAAAATATTTATTCAAAAAATGATAATTCAATATCCTACAGGATGTTTTAAATTAAAACTAAAACAACAACGATTGAACGAACAAATATTTCAAATATATATTCCACAATAGATAGATAGCTGAGTATATACAAATAAATGTACATAACTATGTAAATATACAAGTTTGAATGTTCGTAGGTATATCTCACTGTGTGTATATGTATATTCAAACAATGCTCCCTATCTGAAAAAACGTATTAGACACATCCAAGTTATAAATATCCCAAGGAATACTAAAATGAAATACTTCAACTGGATGCAAATATGTATGTTTCAATGGCTGACTGTATGTATACAAATGTATCGGTGTGTGTGTGTGTGTTTGTATGAAAAACTACATTTTTCTGTATTTATATATAGATATGTATGCCTGTAGTACATAATCTCGTTTATATGTACACAGACAGTTAAGAAAAATAACAAATAAAAATCCAAATAAATGAAAATTCGAGAACCCAGAGACTGGTCGGATCGGGGAGCAGCAGGAGGAGGGGCAGTAGTAGATAGATGACAAATAAAAATGAGAATCCAAAACGAATAAATGCTGGCTATGCTAGGTATATACTGGAAAGACAATTGTATATGAGGATGTATATAAATAATGTATTGTGTATATAAAGAGCCAGGACAAAAACCTATTTACCCAACTCTTATTGCAAAAGGGAGCAAGCGCCCTACATGACGAGAGAGAGAGTGAACCAAAAAGAGAAAAAATAAAACCAAAATATTCTTCTTTAATATTTTGCAAAAGTATCTGCTAGATAATCAAAACAATGTGGAATGAAACATTATGGTAAAGAAACACAATGGCAATGAAACGGAGACAGTGAAATGGGCGGAGTCAATGTTCATTGAACCGAAACGAAAAAGGAAACAAACAAGCAGGCACACACAAACACTTGCACAACCATTTGCAATGGTAGCACACATAATCAACAGAGAATCCACAAACAGAGAGGGAGAGAACATTGAGAAAAAAATGAGCGCCTGCGTATTTCACACACATACAACCATATACTCACAATGGTGGTAATACCCCTTCTTTTGTATGGCAGCAGAGCAGCAGCAAACTCGACGAACAATACCAACAAAAATAATAACTACCAGCAAGCAGTACAATTATACAATTCGAAGAGGCAATACAACAAATGTACGAAAGAAAAATAACGAATTGAAAAATATAATAATAATAACAAATAGAGAAGAAAATAACGAATAACAACCAACAAATTCATTCAAATAAATGAGGGGGAATGGAAGTTAAAGTTGAAATGAAATGACAATAAATAAAATCCGCTGCACACAGTCGCACAGTACATACAACGAAATAAGTACATATTTAAAGAGGGGGCTAAAGGATAGAGAGTAAAGTGCATTTACCCAAACAATATTGAAAGAAACAAATCGAAAAATAACTGCAGACGACACAGTTGGCTTCTGATTTTTGGGGATTTTCGTATTACCGTCGCTTCTTTGATGTTCTTTTTTCTGTAAAAGGATACAATTTGCGTTGCAAGTTTTTGAGACTGCCAGTTTGAATAATGCCGTAGGGATTTTGAGTATTTGGAATAATATTGAACATGTTTAGTGTCGAAACGAATTAATGGCAAATAATAAATTAAACTAAAAATTAGTTGGAAAATATCAAGAATTATTTTATACCTATTTATATAAATATTAAATAATTTTTATTGAAAACAAAAACGGATATATGTGGTGGTGTCTTTATGATAAAACAAATTTATTCTTATGAAATGACGTTTCGTGCACTTTCGTAGACTGTCCAATATATTTAATATATGCTTGTTAGTCCTGCAGGATTAAATAAAAGGAAGACAAAATACTGTCTGTCCCACGGAAATCAGGGTAATTTTTTTAACAGAAAAATTAATACAGGGAAGTCACACACTCTCGTGTTGTAATAATTCAAAAATCTGCCAATAAATAAGAAGGCTTTAAAAAGTTCTCGTGGATTTGAAATCGTTCTACCGGATTCGAAATAGCGTTGATAGCAATATACAACAAATTAGTGCTTATGGGGCCTTTTTAGGCAGATTACATCAAAAATATGAGTCGTTTAATTGGAAAGTTTTTAAGTCCATTTAGATGTTGGTTGCATTGGATTTCTAGTACATTTTACAAAACGTCATATTTTCTAACATGTTGAAGGGCACATAGCCTCAAACAAAATTAATACCACTTAAAAATATTAATATATAAGAAAAATAGATTTAAGAGAATTATTAGTTTTTGAATTATCGTGCCCGCCATACTGCTTCGAGAAAAATGCGTTTGAAGTTTGAGAATCACTCTTGCCGTTACTTGATGCTGACACAATAAATCGGCTATATCTTCAAGAGTTCTTGAGATTTTCACTTGAAATTTTGTAGGGACATTCTAGAATTAGAGTAGATTCGAACACCGAGAATGGGGGGTCCCCTTAAAGTACTATAAAAATATACGACTAAAAACGAAAATATTATATTGGTGGGCCATGTGGAAACGTAAACAGTATAGAGGGGCTATTTCAAGCTGAATGACCGTTTGCTTGGTCGGCTTGATAAACAGGCATGGTCTTCCATTTTAAATCGACTTTCAATATTAACTGAAGATCATTTCTAAAATCTTATGAGCGACATTTCTATAAAATATATGTAAAATATACACAAAACAGAGGTCATGGTTTTTGGGGGTGGAAAATTCCTTATGAGGATGAAAGCCAATGGCTAGTAGCAATTATATAACCTTTCCTATTCAAGGATCTGAGGGGATCCATTCAAAAATCTTTTTAGCGAAATTTATAAAAAATCTTTTGAGGTCAAAAAGTTTCTTTTTGTGGTTTAAGAAAATAGGGCGAATAAGACACACAAGGACTCGATGTAGAAAGAGAATACCAAAATATTCTTGACAGAAGATATCCACATCGAATTTGAACATTTTCTTCTCCAAAAAGTTCAGAATTTTTTATCAGATCTACTAAGGAATAGTCAGATATATGTAAAAATAATATATATTTTTGAAAATAACATAATATTGAAATAAATGACGTTTACTACATTTATTACATTTTCGACGTTTACACCTTTTTT
Source organism: Musca vetustissima (assembly GCF_032173495.1). Classification (NCBI taxonomy): domain Eukaryota; kingdom Metazoa; phylum Arthropoda; class Insecta; order Diptera; family Muscidae; genus Musca; species Musca vetustissima. The sequence continues at coordinate 9,112 of NW_026883024.1, forward strand.
ACAGTCGAAACCCTAAAAATTCGTCACACGGACCATCCCTGCCTATGAAGAATTTGTTAAAATGAGCACCCTTAATTCGAATTTACTTGTACATTAATATGGCAATGCTGATGAAAATCAATTGATTGTTGTCAATTTTTTTTTTACTTTTATGAACATTAAAATATGAAATAAAGACAAATTCCAAAATTTCTTCAAATTGGGAGCTGTTTCTTACCAGCTATTCTTCCTTTTTATCAGGTATATACATATATAATATTTCAAAAAGATGTAATCCTGAAAATTTTTGAAAACAAATGTATTTGTATGTATTTTTCCTACACACAGACAAACAATTATTGTAAAAAAATGTTTTTTTTTCATAAATGCAGAAACTCTTATCTGTTAAAGGTAAATTTTAATTCAAATTATATTTTTTACTGCAAATTAAGGCTTTCGTCTGTCTATGGCAATAGGGATATTTAAAATATTAGAATGTTTTCATTGACATTTTCGCATCGATATTCGGAGCTTATATATTTTTATTTTTCTATTTACTGATATCCTGAAAAATATAAAGTATTAAAATATAATATTAATCGTACCAGAACATCATTCCAAAATGAATTCCTGTAAAGGGTTTTCCAATATGAACTTGAACGTCACTTCAAATGTAATCAGAAAATGTTGTGATATTTTAATCTCAATTGTGTCCTGAATATTGACAAAAAACCAGTCAAGCATTCAGTTATTAGTACATGTACCACTTCACATTAACCTATGATCACCAAAGATTAAGGTAGAGGTGCTGCAATAAGGGTCTACAAAGAATGGGTCAGGGATTCCATTTTTTTGCCATAATTTGAGCAGTTGGTTTTTGAAATAAATAAATATCAAATATAAGGGTTTCGGGGATGCAGATGTATTGTATCCTGCGATAAAATTGGCTGCCAATTTTTTTAAAATTGGTTCCATCAAATTAGTTTTAAACACGCGTTATGGAGCTATGGTCACTGATTGCAAATGTGAAATTAAATTTTCAATATTAAATAAAATGTATCAGAGATGGCGGATCAAATATTTAAGCATTTAAGATAAAAATAGCAAGAAATCGTTGCTTTATGTACCCCAAATAGTGGACCAAAATTGATAATTTTTGGTAAGAATATGTTGTTCACAATGCGAACCGAAAATACCAGATTACAGCCAATAATATGAGACTAATATGTACCATTTTTATCGTCAGCGTGACAATTTTAAATTGTTCATTAAATTTGTATGTGCAATTTTCAACGACTATTTTTATATTATCTGTAATAACTCTTAAGGGAACAAAATTTTGACCCCGAGAAAGGGGGGGTGGGGGGTCCCATAAGTCGCAAAATTCTGGACAGCGAACATATCAAATCGTCCATTGGTGATACATATAACCATTAAAATATGCTCTGGCACTGTTTGACACTAGGTTCTGAAATCATATTTATGTGTTTTATATACGAAATTGCTTATGATTATCCCTAAATTACTAATCAATTTCACTTTCATTATAACCACAACATCCATATGTTTAATTGGCCGTCATTTCGTGGTAATATTTTGACACATGTCAATGTTACATAACATTTTTCAAATATAAATTATATTCACAGAAATATAAAATTTTTGGACGAATAAAACTTGTTGCTTACCTTTCAGGATGTAAGAAACAGTGCTGCTAATTCGTAAACCTCTGAGTGGATTTTCCTGAAAATAAGACAATTAATAGCCTTTTTAGTTTGTGAAAATATTGTTACATTTCATTTCTTATCGAGGACGGGTCATAACTCTAGGTCCTATTGAAAAAAACAAATGGACTCAAGAATTCGTTTTAAGATTTTTTGAAATTTTATTTACAGCCAGGGGAAGAAATAGTATTGGGATTTTTTTTAGCCAATGAAACCCCATGATTCTCAATCTCAAAATACCGACATTTGGGAGGTACTGTTGCATGGGGACTAGTCTAAAAAGTTGACCAACATAAACCATTTAGGTAGGAAGATTTGCGACCCAAGATACCAAATTACTACTGATTCTGATACTATGTTTTAAACGAGAACGATGTAGTCCATACTCAAACTGGACCGAACTGCAGACAAAAAAAAAAAACTCTATGCTAAATTTCAAACCTCAATTCCTACGGAATATATCCCCCACTATATAAATTATGAATTCGTCCCTGGGAAGACTGTATTATGACCGAATTATGTTATAAATCATTTTCTTTGCGTATTTTAAGGCCAATAGCAAAAATACTGAGCATTCAATAAAAATTTTGATTGAATATTCCGCATTTATTTCTTAATATTCTCAACTATGCTTTACGTCCTCAGAAGGGTTTGTTGTCTTCTCGCCATATATTGCCAGTCCCACTTTGCCAAACTCCTTTTTAATTCTTACAAATTTGGCTGTTCGACACATTATGTCGATGTCATCGGCGTACTCGTGTAGCATATGATGTTTGCATATCGAATTCCTTGTCTGAATTCTCGCTCGGTATAATAGGGCTCCGAGAGGTTTTTTCCGACTTTAACTGCTGACCTTGTGACAGTCAAAGTTAAAGTTATAGCCGTATTAGTTTTGCTGTAATGCCGAACGCAGACATGGCTTTAAACGCCTCTGCGCGGATAGGGTTGTTGAAAGCGGCTTTGTAGTCGAAGGATAGATGTAATGATTTGATTTGGCGCAGTGTGAATATCTGATCAATATTGGATCTGCCAGGTCTGACGCCGCAATCAAAAGATAATTCCTAAAACCTTCTTGAATAAATCCATGGGTTTTTGAGTATATACACAAAATTCTTTAAAAATGTAGGCTTATATTGGACCCTATAAAAATATTCTTTAAAGACGCAACGTCTTATATTGGTCCCTGAAAATTATTCGATAAAAACTGCAGGCCTTGTGTTGGTCCCTATTTGTTTTTTTTTTTTTTTTTTTAATTTCAACGTATTGTATTTGTCTCGGCGGTACTCTTGTATAGGGCCAATATTTAAGGTAGTTTTCACTCTATTATATCCATATCCAATTTTAGAACTTTAACTCTATGAAGAAATTGTTTTAATCGTATGCTTACGATAGAGAAATAAGCGTATCGGGATCGAATAGTTACAAATTTAGCCCGAATATATAAATATAAAATATATCCTCAGTACCGTAACCATATACTAAATTCGCTGACAATCGCAAATAATTTTTTCAGCTAATATACAATCCACCAAGCTTTATTATTTTAATGTTAACACCCACCCAACAATAACTACAAACTGCAACAACAACTCCATTACAATTTAGAAAAAACATTCCCCGATACTTGCGGATGGATCACTTTGCAAATTAAATTCAATTCATTTCAAATTACAATTCATGCCGTATAACCCATAATTTTTGGTCTCGATATAACATTTTTGTTGAGTGCCAAAACATGGAGTTTTGAATTAAATCCAAGAATAAAGAAAACAACAAAAGGAAAAAAACTGAATTCATCCATCCAGAGTTAAGCTCAACTAAATTCACTTAATTATATGGAGGGTGCAGATCTACTACAACTGCTACAACAAATGCTTCGCAAATCTACACGTCAACACTTTGAACTGCAGAGAAAAAAAATCTATGGATGAATGCCATCCAGTCAGTCTGCCAGCCAGCTAGTCCATGTGGTGGAATGGATCTGTAAAGACAGAAATCTACAACAACAGAAATAAAATCATCTCGGGATAGTCAACCAAAGGAAAGGGTGTCCCTTGTATTGCTGCACTAAAAGATGGCGGGAGAGTGCCGGCCGAAGACGATCATCACATTAAATTGTACATTTTTATTACAATTGCAACTGCAACAAGAAATAATAAAAACACAACAACAAAAATATAAAGATAAAATAAACTGAACCACATTATTATTGTAAATTGTTGTGTGTGAGTGTGTAGGGTGTGTGAGTGTGTTTTGTGGAACTGGTACTGAAGCGTTTATCTGTGTCCATCCCTGATTGCGTTTCGTTTTCTTCTTCTTAACGTTTATTTTTTCCAGAATTTTTACTTTCGTTGTTGTCGCGATTATTGTTGCAGTTGCTTTTTGGTTCTGTATGTCGTCTTCTTCTTCGTTTGTACTGCACGATTATAATTGAAGATCACTGATGCATTCTTCTTTGCCTTTATTGTCTGTCTGTCTGTCTGTCTTCATGTCGACTTCATGTATATGTATGTTTGGTGTGTCAGTAATTCATGTTTTTGTTGCTGTTTATTTCATATTTTTCTTGTACTCCTTCGCAATCATGATCCCGACATTGCCTTTGTTCCGTATGTAATTTTCGTTGATTGCCATTTTCTCACAGACATTTCAAATGTAGCCACACATATATCGTCGTGCCAATCCAATTCATTTCGATTCCAAGCCCTAAAATTTATTCGTTCTGGTATTTTTTGTTGTGGTTGTTTTTTGCAAGGCATATTAGCGTTCCCGCTGCCATTTGCAGCCAACGCAAAACACAAAATGGGTTAGCTTTCAGAAAAAGGCAATTTTATAATTTAGGAAGCTATTTAATATGCACCACATTTTGGAGAGTTGGGCCATTGGATAAATTTTTCTATAGTCCTTGAAAAAATACTCTTTAGGTGTCCCTAAAAAATATCCTTATACCTCCTACAAAAATATTCTTTAAACCAGCGAGAGGAGCAGTAAAGTCAGATGGGGCCGACCATATGATACCCTACACAACTTACACGAAAAACTAATTTTCGGTGGTACTACATTCTGAGCTTGGGCAATAATTCGAGATATTTGCACCATCTCGACCGACCAGAAGTCAACGAATATTACTATTATTCAGTACAGGTCTTCTAATTACTTGTTTAGATTCCCTTCACCGTGGTTTGTGTTGGGATGTTCGCTTTTCAAATATGACCTATAGATCGAATCGAAAAAAATTAAGTTTTCGGTTCAATTCATCCCAAAATAATAGGCGTTGTCCTTGACCATAACTGGAACCTCATGGAATATCTCCGAGCGATCAGCGCTATATTTTCGCCCTCCAGTGTGGTAATGGTTTATTAAAAATATGTGAATACGTGAACACGTATAACTATTTACGTGTAACTCCCACATCCGAGTGCATACGCCAATATAATTGGTATCAATTTAAAGGTCAAAGACTTCTCTTGGATGTAATACCAGCTTCTCGGGTCTATGTCCTTCAGGGGTAAATATATATGCCATAGAATACAAATTTTGTAATGTTTCACACAAAAGTCAGGGTCCATTTGACCCGATAAATATTGACCAATCTTTATCAAAACAGGCATTCTTATCCTTTGGCCCGATCCCCTTCTTCATGTAAAAATTCGTGATGTTTGGGCCATAATTGCGGCCTCTGGAGCGACCAGAAAAACCGACAAAAATTAAGTATTTGGTCCATTCCATTCCTTAATTATTAATCGATCTTCGGGCTGAGCCCATCGTACATGCAAAATTTCGTGAAGATCGGTCCATAACTGTCGCCTGTATTGTGTTTACAAATTACAATGGCCAGACGGACGGACGGACACACATGTCTAGATCGAATCAACTAGTAGAGATATGACGGTATACTTAAAGGGACCAATATTTCGCGGCGTTACAAACTCTTGGGGCTGCACAAAGCTATAATACCCTGACAACATTGTGTAGGGTATAAAAATCCACGCCTTGTAGGGGTCTCCTAAAAATAATCTTTTAAAAATCCACGCCTTGTAGGGGTCTCCTAAAAATAATCTTTTAAAAATCCACGCCTTGTAGGGGTATCCTAAAAATAATCTTTTAAAAATCCACGCCTTGTAGGGGTCTCCTAAAAATAATCTTTTAAAAATCCACGCCTTGTAGGGGTCTCCTAAAAATAATCTTTTAAAAATCCACGCCTTGTAGGGGTCTCCTAAAAATAATCTTTTAAAAATCCAATAAAAATAATCTTTTAAAAATCCACGCCTTGTAGGGGTTCCTCAAAAAATAATCTTTTAAAAATCACGCCTTGTAGGCCCTAAAAATAATCTTTTAAAAATCCACGCCTTGTAGGGGTCTCCTAAAAATAATCTTTTAAAAATCCACGCCTTGTAGGGGTCTCCTAAAAATAATCTTTTAAAAATCCACGCCTTGTAGGGGTCTCCTAAAAATAATCTTTTAAAAATCCACGCCTTGTAGGGGTCTCCTAAAAATAATCTTTTAAAAATCCACGCCTTGTAGGGGTCTCCTAAAAATAATCTTTTAAAAATCCACGCCTGGTCAGGGGTCACCAAAATAATCTTTTAAAAATCCACGCCTTGTCAGAACCTCAAAAATTAATCTTTTAAAAATCCACGCCTTGTCAGGACTTCAAAAATGAATCTTTTAAAAATCCACGCCTTGTCAGGACCTCATAAAATAATCTTTTAAAAATCAAAAACTATTCTTTTAAAAATCCACGCCTTGTCAGAACCTCAAAAAATATTCTTTTAAAAATCCATGGTTCCTCAAAAATAATCTTTTAAAAATCCACGCCTTGTTGGAACCTCAAAAAATAATCTTTTAAAAATCCACGCCTTGTTGGAACCTCAAAAATTAATCTTTTAAAAATCCACGCCTTGTCAGAACCTCAAAAAATATTCTTTTAAAAATCCACGCCTTGTTGGAACCTCAAAAATTAATCTTTTAAAAATCCACGCCTTGTAGGGGTCTCCTAAAAATAATCTTTTAAAAATCCACGCCTTGTAGGGGTCTCCTCAAAAAATATTCTTTAAAAAATCCACGCCTTGTTGGATGGTTCCTCAAAAAATATTCTTTAAAAAATCCACGCCTTGTTGGATGGTTCCTCAAAAAATATTCTTTAAAAAATCCACGCCTTGTTGGATGGTTCCTCAAAAAATATTCTTTAAAAAATCCACGCCTTGTTGGGCCCTTGAAAAAATAATCTTTTAAAAATCCACGCCTTGTTGGGCCCTTGAAAAAATAATCTTTTAAAAATCCACGCCTACAGTGGTCATTGAAAAAATAATCTTTTAAAAATCCACGCCTACAGTGGTCATTGAAAAAATAATCTTTTAAAAATCCACGCCTACAGTGGTCATTGAAAAAATAATCTTTTAAAAATCCACGCCTCTTATAGGTCTCCTAAAAATAATCTTTTAAAAATCCACGCCTTGTAGGGGTCTCCTAAAAATAATCTTTTAAAAATCCACGCCTTGTGGAGGTCCTTGAAAAATAATCTTTTAAAAATCCACGCCTATAGCTGTGATAAACCTTTGAAAAATAATCTTTTAAAAATCCACGCCTTGTAGGGGTCTCCTAAAAATAATCTTTTAAAAATCCACGCCTTGTTTCTCCTCAAAAATAATCTTTTAAAAATCCACGCCTTGTTGGGGTCTCCTCAAAAAATAATCTTTTAAAAATCCACGCCTTGTAGGGGTCTCCTAAAAATAATCTTTTAAAAATCCACGCCTTGTAGGGGTCTCCTCAAAAAATAATCTTTTAAAAATCCACGCCTTGTAGGGGTCTCCTAAAAATAATCTTTTAAAAATCCACGCCTTGTAGGGGTCTCCTAAAAATAATCTTTTAAAAATCCACGCCTTGTAGGGGTCTCCTAAAAATAATCTTTTAAAAATCCACGCCTTGTAGGGGTCTCCTAAAAATAATCTTTTAAAAATAATCTTTTAAAAATCCACGCCTTGTAGGGGTCTCCTAAAAATAATCTTTTAAAAATCCACGCCTTGTAGGGGTCTCCTAAAAATAATCTTTTAAAAATCCAAGGGAAACTTAAAAATAATCTTTTAAAAATCCACGCCTTGTAGGGGTCTCCTAAAAATAATCTTTTAAAAATCCACGCCTTGTAGGGGTCTCCTAAAAATAATCTTTTAAAAATCCACGCCTTGTAGGGGTCTCCTAAAAATAATCTTTTAAAAATCCACGCCTTGTAGGGGTCTCCTAAAAATAATCTTTTAAAAATCCACGCCTTGTAGGGGTCTCCTAAAAATAATCTTTTAAAAATCCACGCCTTGTAGGGGTCTCCTAAAAATAATCTTTTAAAAATCCACGCCTTGTAGGGGACCTTGAAAAAAATATTCTTTAAAAAATCCACGCCTTGTAGGGGTCTCCTAAAAATAATCTTTTAAAAATCCACGCCTTGTAGGGGTCTCCTAAAAACAATCTTTAAAAAATCCACGCCTTGTAGGGGTCTCCTAAAAACAATCTTTAAAAAATCCACCATTTACCCTAAAAAAATCTTTAAAAAATATATATGAAAAAATATTCTTTAAAAAATCTCCCTGAAAAAATATTCTTTAAAAAATCCACGCCTTGTTTGGGTCTCCTACAAAAATATTCTTTAAAAAATTTACGCCACGGTAAATATTCTCTTAAAATGTGGGTGCCTTTATGAAATCTTTTCTTTTATGAACTTTTCTAAAAATACCTTTCCTTGATGTCTTCATCATACTTTCTTATTTCATTTCCTTAATAATTAATTTTTCTGCTCCATTAACTTAGTTCCCTTAGAATGAAGTTATATTAGTATCATTGATATTGACTACCAACACCTATGTATCTACCTACCTTCATTAACGCCCCCTCGAACTCCTGTAGATGAAATTTTAGCTCATTATGGGACAGGTGTAAAAATCAAATTCCTTTATAACGCCTTTCCGACAATCTGATGGTGGTGGTGGCAAAGGGAATTTTCCCTTGGACGTGTATCAATGTGTCGAATACGCACCAATTACAAATACCAATGAAGCGAAGGACTCAGAGACTTACTTGACCACAGAGGAACACCCTCACACACAAACACATATTCATTTCATGGCAGAATATGAATATATCTAAGGAAAGGGTCACGACTATCATCGTCGTCGTAGTCGCCATCATCATCATCATCATCATTAACATCGAAGGGACAACGAACATTGGACCACAGGACAGAACACATCTAATGAAATCATTAACCCAAGTAGGTGTAAAATTCTTTAGATGAACACGCATACACTCACACACACACATACATATCAATACCACCAAGTGTGCATATTAAGTATGTAAGTGATGCTATTGTCCATCGAGAAGTTATTAATACTTGAATACACACACGCTCATATATACATACATACTCACACACATGTACTCACGCCATGTCCAATATTTACGCATAAATAGCTGCAGGACAACATTTTACACTTCAATAAATGCCAAAACAATTTTAACCGTTATCGGATATGTAACAAACGTGATTCGGAACAGTGTGGGTGGTTATTATAGGAACGCTTACTAGGGTGGATTTTTTAAAGTATATTTTTTTCAAGGACTACAAAAAGGCGTGGATTTTTTAAATAATAATTTTCCAATGACTACAAAAGGCGTGGATTTTTTAAATAATATTTTTCAAGGACTACAAAAGGCGTGGATTTTTTAAATAATATTTTTCAAGGACTACAAAAGGCGTGGATTTTTTTAATAATATTTTTCAAGGACTACAAAAGGCGTGGATTTTTTAAATAATATTTTTCAAGGACTACAAAAGGCGTGGATTTTTTAAATAATATTTTTCAAGGACTACAAAAGGCGTGGATTTTTTACATAATATTTTTCAAGGACTACAAAAGGCGTGGATTTTTTAAATAATATTTTTCAAGGACTACAAAAGGCGTGGATTTTTTAAATAATATTTTTCAAGGACTACAAAAGGCGTGGATTTTTTAAATAATATTTTTCAAGGACTACAAAAGGCGTGGATTTTTTAAATAATATTTTTCAAGGACTACAAAAGGCGTGGATTTTTTAAATAATATTTTTCAAGGACTACAAAAGGCGTGGATTTTTTAAATAATATTTTTCAAGGACTACAAAAGGCGTGGATTTTTTAAATAATATTTTTTCAAGGACTACTGAAGGCGTGGATTTTTTAAATAATATTTTTCAAGGACTACAAAAGGCGTGGATTGTTTAAATAATATTTTTCAAGGACTACAAAAGGCAAGGATTTTTTAAATAATATTTTTCAAGGACTACAAAAGGCGTAGATTTTTCAAATAATATTTTTCAAGGACTACTGAAGGCGTGGATTTTTTAAATAATATTTTTTCAAGGACTACTGAAGGCGTGGATTTTTTAAATAATATTTTTTCAAGGACTACAAAAGGCGTGGATTTTTTAAATAATATTTCTTTAAGGACTACCACAAGGCGTGGATTTTTTAAAGAATATTTTTTTTTGGGTCTACCACAAGGCGTTGATTTTTTAAATAATATTTTTTCAAGGACTACTGAAGGCGTGGATTTTTTAAATAATATTTTTTCAAGGACTACTGAAGGCGTGGATTTTTTAAATAATATTTTTTCAAGGACTACTGAAGGCGTGGATTTTTTAAATAATATTTTTTCAAGGACTACTGAAGGCGTGGAATATTTCTTCAAGGACCACCACAAGGCGTGGATTTTTTAAAGAATATTTTTTCAAGGACCACCACAAGGCGTGGAATATTTCTTCAAGGACCACCACAAGGCGTGGATTTTTTAAAGAATATTTTTTCAAGGACCACCACAAGGCGTGGATTTTTTAAAGAATATTTCTTCATGGACCACCACAAGGCGTGGATTTTTTAAAGAATATTTCTTTAAGGACCACCACAAGGCGTTGATTTTTTAAAGAATATTTCTTCATGGACCACCACAAGGCGTGGATTTTTTAAAGAATATTTTTTCAAGGACCACCACAAGGCGTGGAATATTTCTTCAAGGTCCACCACAAGGCGTGGAATATTTCTTCAAGGACACCCACAAGGCGTGGATTTTTTAAAGAATATTTTTTCAAGGACCACCACAAGGCGTGGAATATTTCTTCAAGGACCACCACAAGGCGTGGAATATTTCTTCAAGGACCACCACAAGGCGTGGATTTTTTAAAGAATATTTTTTCAAGGACCACCACAAGGCGTGAAATATTTCTTCAAGGACCACCACAAGGCGTGGATTTTTTAAAGAATATTTTTTCAAGGACCACCACAAGGCGTGAAATATTTCTTCAAGGACCACCACAAGGCGTGGATTTTTTAAAGAATATTTTTTCAAGGACCACCACAAGGCGTGGATTTTTTAAAGAATATTTTTTAAAGGACCACCACAAGGCGTGGATTTTTTAAAGGATATTTTTTCAAGGACCACCACAAGGCGTGGAATTTTATAAGACCACCACAAGGCGTGGATTTTTTAAAGAATATTTTTTCAAGGATTTTTTAAAGAATATTTTTTCAAGGACCACCACAAGGCGTGGAATATTTCTTCAAGGACCACCACAAGGCGTGGATTTTTTAAAGAATATTTTTTCAAGGACCACCACAAGGCGTGGAATATTTCTTCAAGGACCACCACAAGGCGTGGATTTTTTAAAGAATATTTCTTCAAGGACAACCACAAGGCGTGGATTTTTTTAAAGAATATTTCTTCAAGGACCACCACAAGGCGTGGATTTTTTAAAGAATATTTCTTTAAGGACCACCACAAGGCGTGGATTTTTTAAAGAATATTTCTTCAAGGACCACCACAAGGCGTGGATTTTTTAAAGAATATTTCTTCAAGGACCACCACAAGGCGTGGATTTTTTAAAGAATATTTCTTTAAGGACCACCACAAGGCGTGGATTTTTTAAAGAATATTTCTTTAAGGACCACCACAAGGCGTGGATTTTTTAAAGAATATTTCTTTAAGGACCACCACAAGGCGTGGATTTTTTAAAGAATAGTTCGTTAAGGACCACCAAAGACAATTTTTGCAAAGACAATAGAAGGCGTGGATTTTTTAAAGAATATTTCTTCAAGGACCACCAAAGACAATTTTTGCAAAGACAATAGAAGGCTTGGATTTTTTAAAGAATATTTCTTTAGGGACCACCACAAGGCGTGGATTTTTTAAAGAATATTTCTTCAAGGACCACCAAAGACAATTTTTGCAAAGACAATAGAAGGCGTGGATTTTTTAAAGAATATTTCTTCAAGGACCACCAAAGACAATTTTTGCAAAGACAATAGAAGGCGTGGATTTTTTAAAGAATATTTCTTCAAGGACCACCAAAGACAATTTTTGCAAAGACAATAGAAGGCGTAAATTTTTCAAAGAATATTTTTTCAAGGACTACCAAAGGAGTGGATTTTTTAAAGAATATTTTTTCAAGGACTACAAAAGGCGTGGATTTTTAAAGAATATTTTTTCAAGGACTACAGAAGGCGTGGAGTTTTCAAAGAATATTTTTAAGGACTTCAGAAGGCTTGGATTTTGTACACTACACTACAGAAGGCGTGGAGTTTTCACAGAATATTTTTTAAGGACTTCAGGAGGCGTGCATTTTTAAAGGAATATTTTTTTAGGACTTTAGGTGGCGTGGATTTTTCGCAGAATATTTTTTTAAGGACTTCAGAAGGCGTGGATTTTTCACAGAATATTTTTTAAGGACTTCAGAAGGCGTGGACATTTTTTCAAGCTCTCCTATACTATTAACATTTACTGTACCATAACACAATATCCTTCGACAGGACACCAAAATTAAATCCTCTGTAATTACACAGGAATAGAATTGTAGTGTAGAAAATTGCTCAGCAGCGGAATGTATGAAGAAATCATTATTCTAGATTGAGCACAAAATCCACCTCACCGCCCAAAATGCCTAGGCAAATACCAGCAATGTCCGTTCATTTTCATAAAGGATACACGAAGGAAATCTTTGTACCACCACACATATCTCAGCAACGGTAGTAGCCAGTCATGTGGCTGCTGCTGCTACGCCTGATTATTGCGTTAATTATGTGGCGTAAAAATGTATGAAGTTCCTGCATATATTTACTTAGTATGGTATACTGGACCACAATGTTGTCCTGCTGAATGAATTCATTATTTGCTGGTGTAGTTGTTGTTGATGATGTTAATTTTTTTTGCTGTACAGAGAGGGAGAATGGTGGAATTGTTAACACTTTCACCAGTATCCTTATTTTCAGAGTATTTGTGTGAGGGTGTTTGTGTGTGTGCGTGTGAATCTCATATTGTGTGTTTATGGATTCGTATCAGTTAACAACATCAAAAGGAATTCAAGTTATTTTTGTTATATTTCCTCTTCTATGAATTGAAAACAACGGCCGATATGCCTCTTTGTAGGCCGCTATACATACACATCCTAGTACATGATGTTAGTATGTATGTCCAGCAAAAACACATTTTTTATTGTACTACCACTCTACACATGCCTGGTGTGTTAATATGTCTATGTATTTTCCCACTTTATTAATAGCCATTGTTTCTACGTTGCAGACCATTGGTCAAATGGTTAATTACATAAAGGCGTTAATATAATCATATTAGAGTTTTAAATAAAAATTACAATTTAATGATGAAAAATTAATAAAAAAATGATTTAATCGATACAGAAGTGGGCAATATTAATATAATAATTGAATTTTGTTGTTTATTTTGAACTTTCAAGAATGTCCCTTTAATATTTTAAGTGAGAATCTCAACAACTCTTGCAGATATAGCCGATATATTGTGTTGGCATCAAGTGTCGGCAAGAGTGTTTCTCAAAATTTTAACTTTTTTCTGGAAATAGTGCTTTCACGTATGGCGGGCCCGATAACTCAATAACTAATAATCCAATCGGTCACGATATTCCTTGTTATGCCCTACACAACTATGTTGCCATGGTATTATAGCTTTGTTCAGCCCCAAGAGTGTGTAACGAAATATTGGTCCTACACCCACCTTCTAGTATACCGATCGTCATATCTCGACTAGCTGAGTCGATCTAGACATTGCTGCAAGAGAGGCATAACTCAAAAAACGCGTTTTTCGAGTTAATGATGCACGATTGTTCGCTATAATAGACCTCATGTTGTGTAAAAAAAAATAATGAATAAATACAAAATAATAAATAAATATAAAGTGTTAGTAATTTGAAAACATAAAAGGCATTTTCTGCAACATTTTTTTTTTTTTTTTGAGTTATGCCTGTCTTGCAGCAAATGAGCAATGTGTGCTCGTCTGTCTGTCCATTATAATTTATAAACACGATACAGGCCTCAGTTAGGGACCAATCGTTACGAAATTGCATGTAGGACCGATTCTGGAAATGATCAGTTAATATTTAGGCAATGAAATGGACCAAACATTTTATGTTTGTCTGCTTTTCTGGTCGCTCTAGAGACCACAATTAGAACCCGAACACCACGAAATTTTACAAAGAGAGAAGGGTTTGGCCATAGAATGAGCATGACAGTTTTGATGATCGGTCAATCGGTGGACCCAGACTTTTGTGTGAAAAAATGACAAAATTTGTATTCTGGGGCATATATATTTTCTCCTAAAGGACATGGAACAGAAAAGATGATAGTATATCGTAGAGGAGTGGTTAACCGTTAAATCCGTCTTATGCGAAGCTTGCTATGATGCGCTACGGAGAAAAAACTGTCAGCAGTGATCGACGAAAATAATGTGTCGAGTAAACTAAAAAAGGAGACCCATATAGGGGTGATGGATGCGGTCAATAATAAAATTATGGAGGGACCCCATCGATCAGGACAGCTGCAAATTCAAGGGGGAATATTAAAAGCTTGAATCTAAAGATCTCAAATAACATTCCGACCATGAGGAAACTAGTGGCAAATATTGTCCCAATAACCAAGGCAATGAAATTCAAGCTGGTGCAGAAAATAGACATTCCTCAAGTACGAGAGGTAATGGTATTTGTCAAAGGTTTGTGCATGGAATTCGCGATAGAACATTTGTCGAAGTTTTTGGTATACAGAACAAGACACTGCAGAATGGTAGCTTGGACATTAGCCACAAAAAGCAGCGAGAGAGAAACATCTAGCAATAGAAACGAGGGAGCCGAGGAGAAGATTACAGAAGTCAACAATGGGTATTTTGTGCACCATTCAGAGGAAAACGAAGTAAAATTTCGTGTAAATCGAACACACATAGGGACTCAATTGGACCAATATTGTAACTATGGACTGCTATTGTGAAATTCGAAAAAAATATGTATGGGTTTTATATTGTAATTCGGGGCATTCCGGGCTTTGGAGGTTTCAAAAAATATTTAGTTTTTAGAAATTTTCGATATACGATCATGTTTAGACATAGTGCCCATATAAAGGTCCCACCACATTGTTGGTATTTGAAGGTTTTAATCGCATATTATCTTGGAGGACAAAAAAGTACCCACCCACTCTGATTTATCGTAGGGTGTAAAACATTTTTGTTAACCTTTTTCGATATAGGTCCATTGTTTGACATAACACCAATGTAAAGGTCTCCACGCCCACATTTTCGGTATTTTAAAAGGTTTAGTCCAATTTCCACACAGAAGTGGCTGCAATTTGGTACTAGATTTCCATGTTTTAAGGTTTGTCGATTAGATGACATAACTTTTAAATGAATCGATACACAGCTTGAGTGCTGTGCTGGGCAAAAATATTTTTTTGTGATTTTCAACTCAAAATCAGTATTTTTTGGCTAATTTGGACAAAAAAGATGATCATGGATATATTAAAACAAGACAATTTAATAACATGTTTCTACTTGGAGGTCCTTCAACCAACGAGAACGCGAGGCGCGAAATTAGAACATGGATCTATAATTAGAATTTTCTATGAGAAGACATTCAGCCACTTGCAAAATATGGTTAAGAACTTAAAAATCATTGTGCCTTAACTTTTTGTGGGGCTAAATTCCGAACCAGGACAAAAGTTCGCGTTATTTACATTCTTATGTTATTTTAATAATTTCCGTATATTCCCCATATCCCTCCTCTTGCATCAATAGATATGATATCAGCTTAAAAGTCAACCATCCTAAATATCATCCGATTGCCATCGAGAATTATATATATCATACTTGAACGGTACTTTTTGCAACATTTCATAGCCATAAGCGCAAAAAATGCGCCTTCTAGTGTAGTAAAGTAGACTCCTGTAAATACTTAAATATAACTCACTCATCCCAGTACATACATTAATATAATTTTAATCAAATCACAGCAAATAGCCTCTGTAGCTTCATTTCAACTGCCAGGCGAAGATGGATTTTAACCCTGGCGGGATATGTCACGTATGTTCAATGTATCATGTATTTACCTTATAATTAGTTCATAAAAATAATGAAGCAAACATTGACACAGTATAATTTTCCTGTGATTGAGTTTTCAATACAATTTTTTGAATTTTTTGTTATTTAAAATAATATAAGTATTTCAAGTGATCTATTCCACACCAACAAATTCCCCTTTATATTTAATGATGTTACTTCTAAAGTGTAAATTTCTTTACCCAATCTGACGATTAATTTCTGAATTCGAATATTGTTCTGTTGAATGCTGTGTGCAGAAAGTTCATCGTTCTGTTGTTGTGATTGACACATCAGAGATCATTAATTATTTGATTTTCAGTTCAGTTGTGGAATTTAACGGCGCCACCTTTTTACAATTCCCTATCAAAGCGGTGTGTTATGTACTTTTGTATTTGTTCAATTTCACGGTTTAAATCACGCTCTTCTCCGATGAATTATTCTTGCCACTGCAGCAAAACAAAAACATTTATCTTCGTTTTACAAATTAGTTTTGCTACTCATGTGGTTCTTTTAAGCCAATCTATGTTTCCGATAATTACTCATTTAGGAGTGAAGATGAGTAGTTATTTTTTTCGATTTTTAAAATCATTCTAAAATGAATGTTGTTTAAATTAGATTTTTGTGTGTATTTCTATATTTGTAGAATTTCAAATTTTATTTTGGCGCCAAATGTATTTTCGGTATGGTATTTAATTAATCATTTATTTGATTCTATATTAGCGTCAATTCGTTAAGTACTTTCCAAACCAAAAATCCACGACTTATATGGATTGGTCCCTGAAAAAATATTCTTTAAAAAATCCACGCCTTGTATGGATTGGTCCCTGAAAAATATTCTTTAAAAAATCCACGCCTTGTATGGATTGGTCCCTGAAAAAATATTCTTTAAAAAATCCACGCCTTGTATGGATTGGTCCCTGAAAAAATAATCTTGTATGGATTGGTCCCTGAAAAAATATTCTTTAAAAAATCCACGCCTTGTATGGATTGGTCCCTGAAAAAATAATCTTGTATGGATTGGTCCCTGAAAAAATATTGTTTAAAAAATCCACGCCTTTTATGGACTGGTCCCTGAAAAAGTATTCTTTAAAAAATTCACGCCTTGTATGGATTGGTATCTGAAAAAATATTCTTTAAAAAATCCACGCCTTGTATGGATTGGTATCTGAAAAAATATTCTTTAAAAAATCCACGCCTTTTATGGATTGGTCCCTGAAAAAATATTCTTTAAAAAATCCACCCCTTGTATGGATTGGTCCCTGAAAAAATATTCTTTAAAAAATCCACGCCTTGTATGGATTGGTCCCTGAAAAAATATTCTATAAAAAATCCACGCCTTGTATGGATTGGTATCTGAAAAAATATTAAAATCCAAGCCTACGATGGTCCTTGAAAATATATTCTTTAAAAAATCCACCCATAAGATGGACCTTTAAGAATTATTCTTAAAAATCCACTTTTTGTGATTTTTCCCCTTTCCTTGCTCAGAAGTCGTATTCGTTTCCAGTTGATATTTCATCGAATTTCACCTCTCTCAGACCTGGCGTATTTCTATTTGGAGATAATTTTCTACACATGTATCTTTCCTTCCCATACAAATACAGATGTTAAAGTTATGAAAATTATAACCGAAACTATTATAATGGACGGCATAGTTTGTAACCCCTTTGACGGGCATGTCCCGCCTCATTTGATGAAAAGGACAATAGTTTTTGTTAAATATTCGTAACCACAAAATAGCAACTTTGATCTTTTTCGCTCGTTTCGGTCATGTCTTTGTGCATATTCTTCGACGTTTTGTTGTTGTTTTGTCTCGACAACCCCACATTCATCTGTTGTAGAATTTGACAATAGGAAATATTTGTTACTTCTGCTGAGACGATGTTCGTTGATGAAATGTCGATATTACCACTACAATTGAAGGGAGACATTAGGGTGGATTACAAAAACTGTATAATTATATTTTTATATAATTTTCCGAGAAAACAAAATACAAAATTACAGGAAATTAGATTGAGAACTTCGTCTGGGACCTTTAATATGCATAAAATGAAGTGGTACTTTAATATGGGATATATGTCAAAACATTTTCTGTAAATAGGTTTTCTAAGAACGTGGAATTTCATTAAAGCCTCCTAGGTTGGCGAAGATGACCATAACATACCCAATAGAGGCCCGCCCTACATAAGGGCGCTGTCGAGAAATAGGACTAGGAGTAGTAGCCATTTATGAGCCATATTAAATATATAGCTTTGAGATACCTATCAATATACATGAGGTATAGAAACGGTCAGTAAATTAGGTAGCTAAGAGTGTAAGTCTGTCGGCAACACCGACAATTTTTAATCCTGTTTTATATAAAAAAGCTCACACAAAAATTCAAGTTCTACCTTCCATCAATCAATTTAAAATTGGCGTAAAAATGTTATTCATTTTTACCGTTCCTCCCTTGTGTTGCGAAATTAAATACATATTTATGTTTATGAAGATACAGCTAGACACAACATGTGTCATCAAAGTTTATCCGACTACTTTCCGTGGAATGTGTGTGGTATGAATGAGAACAGTAGCGAAAACATTTAAACATTTTGTGGTTTTCACTTCCATAACTTTGTAAAAACTTCAGGGGGAAAAATAGACGGAGATGTTGCTTGTCGCATACCAAATATTAAATGTCCTGTTCGGGAATAGGTATGAGCCGAGAATAACCCAACAAACATAATCACAACAATTTAACATGACACAACGAGAATAACATTATAATAAAAATTACTTACTTAGCTGACTTGTGACAGAACGGTTGTTCCATAAGCCGAGCATAAAAAAATGTTCCAAGCGCGTCGGTCTTGTGCGCATCTCATCCAATCTTTTCATCGAATTCGTGGCCTTCTCCTTCTGCAAGAACCATCACTTGGCTCACATCCATTCTCACAACATGACCTAGTCAACGTAGTCGCTGCAGCTCAGTCCGTTTGACTATGTCGATGTCCGACGATACTAACCGACGACGCAAATCGGCCCATAAATCTTCTGGAGAATTTTTCTCTCAAACACTCCATGGGCTGCCGCGTTTGCTTGTGCAAGTACCCATGCTTCAGATCCATACAACATCAGGGGATTTGGCGCAGAGTGAAAATCTGGTCAATGGTGAATTTGCCAGTTCTGAAGCCGCATTGGTATGGTCCAATAATGTCATTGACCATTGGCACGCAGGATAGTACGTTATATGCGATGGGGAGGAGACTAATTATCTCCTTTTTTGTACACGGGACACAGGATGCTGAGGTTCCAATCATTGGGTATGATTGAGTTCTTTGAATCCTTTGACTTTCCCTGAACTCGCAAAGCCTTAGAGAAACTTCTTTGAGAACTTCTATGCCATGTACAGCCTTCTCAGAGATCTGCTGAGCTTTAGAGGATCGTTTTGTATGGCTTATTTAGAGGACCTCTTATGTAACATATTTTTTGGAAGGTATAGACGATCTTTTTACTGGTTATCACTTTCTTAAAGGATCTCTTATGAGGTTTTCTATAACATAGATGCCAAAGGGGAAACTTCTAAATTCTTCGATTACTTCATTCATTCTCATTTCGGAAAATTTTCGAGGTCGTTTACTCCCTCTTCTGTCTTGAAAGGCATTCTCAGAAATTGTCTAATCTTTGAGGACTTTCTTTATGATCTAAGAGTACCCCACACAGAAAAGAGTTTAATGAATTCGTAATTTCATTCTTGGATTATTTTTTCCATATTGTTTTTTTTTCATTTTTTCCATATTTACCTCGAATAGAATACAAGTAAAAATTCTTATAATCCTGAGAAAGCTACTATTTTATCAAAAAAATGTAAACATTTCATTAATATCAAAACTGTTTTCATACTTCGCTCTACTTTTCCACTATTTTCACTCAGTTTCCTCTCTCTCTGCATCACCTTTAATTGTTCGACTGTATTTTGTTTTGGTATCGTCTTCTGCCTCTCCCCTCACTTGTTGGTTGTTAGTTTTGCAAACGTTTGTTTGTCTACTGTTTCTCTTGTTTACAATCGCGGTTTCTCCACTCACTCGATTGTGGCAAGTTTTGCATTCCATTGCTTCTTTACTGTTTCCGTCCCCTTCATTTGTGTTATAAAATTCGCATAAGTATTTTCCAAATTATTTCCATATAAATGCTGAATACAATATAAAAAATAAGTGTTGAAACAAACAACAAGCTCAACCTAGTGTTGAACTTTGTATTACATTGTCATAATTAGGCTAAATAAGAACATGTAAATGAGTAATAAAAATCGAGTCAAGAAAAAACAAAGGTGAAAACATAAAATCAAAAGGACAAATAATTTCTGTACAAAAGAAAACGCGCCACATCACCAAACACAACTACAAAGTCATTTTTTTCGTTTTCTCTGACAAGAAAACCCTATTTAAAGTTTTGTGAATTGTAAAATGCAGAAATCCGGACATTGGCATCACTTTCTGAACACAATTCTAATTTCTTAGAATATTTTTCGTTTTTCTATAAATTAGATGACCTTTGAAGACATCCTCCGAAGAAGTTGAGATATTCTTTGTATTGTCTATGTTCTTCTGAGCATTGGAGGACATTGCGAAAGTCTGTATGTCTAATGAAGGTCATTCTTTTTTCCCAACCATATATTTATTGAGTGGCTTCTGAGTCCTTATCCTCCTTTGTGTACCTCTTTTGTAATATTATATTCTTGGGAAACCCTCACAAACAAGTTCGAAATTTTTATTTTCCATTATAAGTTCGAGTGTATATTAAAATTTAAATTTCATGGGTACTATGGTAATTTGTATTTAGGTGAACCGATAGGGGTGTAATCCTGAAATTTGGAATAAAAATCGTTGGATTGTATGATTGGGGTATATTAGAACTTTTGTGTACTAAATAGTACAAACTTTGTTGCAATTTGCATTTTCATTTGCATTGTGTGAATTAGGTACTACAGTCGAGTTCGGATAAGCGAACGCCGGTTTATCGAAAAAATCGGTTATTTGAAACTAAAACTAATATTTCGGATGAATTTTCAAACACTCTACTTCGCTTAAAAGAAACCCCCGTTAATTGAAAATCTGTATAACAGAAGGACTTTTTTGTTGCAAAAACACAATTATATATGAAACGACCACCGTTTAAGACCAAAAAAATTATTTTTGTAAATTTTAATTTTTTTTTTACATTTTTATGTTCAACCCTAAATTTATGTTGCACATTTTTTCTACCATTCAAGAAAATGTCTGATTTATCAATTTCACGATTTTTTAGATATTGATTGAAAACTTCGCTTAAGCACAACGAGTTTCGATTATCCGAAGGTCTTTTAATTTAAAATTCTGCTTAAGAGAAAAACAATTTCTTAAATTAAGCGTTAACCGAATTCGACTGTATATGGTACTAAATTTGATACAATTTGGATTTAGGTGAACCGACAGAGATGGAATCCTGTAATTTGGAATTGTGATTACTGTAGGAGTGTAGGATTGGGGTATAGATGTAGTTTTAGAAATTTGTACTTATAAAATTACTGTTGGAATGTAGGATTGGGGTACATAGGAAGTTTAGGAAATTCGTACTTATGTGTACTAAACTGCAACATATACAGGATTTCATTTCTGCGTACGTCCCTGGTAATAAATGGTACTAAATTTGGTTCAATCCTGAAATTCGGAAATGTGATTTCTATTGGATTGTTGATGTGCAGTTATGGAAAATTGTATTAATATCTTAAAAGAACAAAGTTACTAAAATCTCAATATTGACATTTATAGTTTTTAGGGAAAATAAAATAATGTATTTAGACCACTGTTCACCAAACAGGCGCCCGTGGGCGCTTTGGGAGAGTACCAATACAATCACAGTTCTGTGTTCGAACTCAACATTATTCTCGACATCGAACATGTCGTATGCTTTGCAATGCTTTAACATATACGATCTGTACTTACCCTGTCTTCAAATGAGTAGCTAACTACAAAAAAACCAATTTAAAGTTAGCTGGTATAGACTGGCTACAAAGCCACTACTACGCAATGCAAAAAAAATGTATGAAAATATCGGCGATCGGCCACCAACGCCGTTCAATTTAAACGGCGTAAATTTTAATGTACGCCTTGGAAGTGTAATTTTGTAAACAACAAATCCCGCATTTAATTTGTCGATTGAAAGTCGTTTGTTTGTTTGTGAATAAAGTATTGTGATTTTATCTAAAGTTTTACAGTGAGTTTTTAATTAAATGTAATAAATAATGTGGTTAAATGTAATGTGGTTTGAACACACAATTTTTTTAATACAGAAGAAAAAATGAATTATGAGAAGTGCGAGTAAACGACATTTGAGGCGGAAAATAATCGTAACGACTATGTAAGTTTCCTAATAACATTTCTGATTTTGTTTATGTATCCATTAAATGATTTCTTTTTACTCCACAGATAAATACAATGAAAACAATATTGAGGGGACGTTTGCCCTCACAGGGATAATGGCAAATAATTTGTGCACGGACATCAATTTAGGGGGGATTCATGGAAAAGCGTTTGAATGACTTTCCTTATGTTCTAACAGGTAAATCCTCATTTGAATATATATATATATATGATTTAAATCTAAAATCATATACATGTTCATACATTTTTATCATTTAAACAGATGCCTGCCGATCCCTTGTTGCAAGAAGCGTTGCATCCACTCTAAGTGCATCCAAAACAAAATAGCTAAAACTAATAATTAATTTAATATTTTTAACAATTTTTTTATTTAAAATACAAATGTGCAAACAATTTTTTTCCATTCCTAAGATTTTTAAAACAAAAAACTAATATTAATTTTATTTTTATTATTAAACCGCAAATGTTTAAATAATTTATAAAAATCTTTGTGATAAATGATGTGATACTTGTTATGTTTTTTTATATTAATAAATTGTTGTTTTATAATAATGTAAATTTTTAAACCTCGTTTTATTTCAGCAAGATACAAATAGTGGCTTTTCACCTAACGTGCAAAAAACTAACTTTTCTCTGACTACAATTTGACTTACAAATAGTTAGTTTAAAAAAAATTAACTGAAAGCGTATTTAAACAAGTATATATATAGCTAACTGCAAAAAGTTAAATATAAGTTAACTGCTGGATAACTGACTATAAAGTTAACTGAAAGTAGTGCAAATTCGGACAATTGACTACTTCGTAGGACATCACAATGTTAAAATAGTCAGTTGGTTACAGGTAAAAAAGTCGATTTATCAACCACTACTAATTGAAAAAAAGTTAGTTTTCAATTAGTTTAAAGTTAGTTGAATGTACGACAGGGTAGAGAGCGAAAATTACTCTCCCAACGGATCTATGCGTGTGTCCAATACAATCATAGCAGTTTGCATATGTATTGTTGGCTAACCCTGATTTAGACATCCTTAAAAAATCCCATATCTGCGAACGAAGTAGCAGCTATATGCGCATTGCTGTTTTTGTTTTTCCTGACGTAATTACTGAAATGTTCCTTTTCAAGTATCACATACAAAATAAGTTCACTGGGTAATGGAGTAGACTTATCTAGGAATGTTCACAGTGACGTTAAAGAAATAATTTGAAAACATGCCAAAAGAATGTGAATAGATTCCCTTTTTGGGACACATAAACACATACATATGTATGTATTTTTAGTATTTCGTTATGTTATACGACATTTATAATGTCAGTCAGCAATACTTTTTAAAACATCACCGCCACAATGAGGAGCAAAAAGTAAATGTGAAAAGGGTATGATGTAAAATTAAAAGTTTTAAATAAATATGTTTGGTATGTCAGCAATAATAAATGTACATACATAAAGATATGCACATAAGTGATCTGTTTGTTGCTTTTTGATTTATTCCAAATTGGCTACTAGTTATTTTTTTAAAATTATTTGTTATATTATTTGGCTACCGATTAATTTATGAATATTTATTCCGATTTGAATTTGACATAGTTTTCACTAAGTTTTCTTTTTTTGAGATTTTTATAAAAATACATAGTTTTTAATTTATATGCAAATTAGTCGGATAGTTTATGACATACATCGATTTTCGTGTTTTGCGTAAATTAACAACTAATTTGTTGCGTTTTTTATTTGAGTTATTTGCTAGACGAAAATGTCATTAAGTGCGTAAGTGTTAAGAAATATTGGACACCTGATATAAATACACACACGTATATAACTCTTAGGAACCTAGAAATGCAATCTTGAAATTTGTGATATATAATGAAACAAAATCTATCTTTGAGAGTTTCTCTGGCAACAAGAAATCTCTAAAACAAATAATTTATTATTTAGAGGTTTTGATAAGTATTATGATTTGCAATGAAGCTCCGATAGCATTTGACACCATTTTACTTTTTTATGGTGGAGTCCTTGTATTTGAGGACTCCACCTAAAATTATCTGAGCAACATTTTTGAGAAATATTGCGAGGATGAAAAATCGCATTTTGTGATCACTGGAGCCCTGTTCAATAAATTAAGTACGAAAAGGGAACTCAAGGAATCGAGTTATCAAAAAAATGATCATGACATATCTCCGAAGTTTGACTATGGCGAATTTTCATTAAAAAAGTAAAAGTGACGTTAAGTTGAAGCTGCTCTATTTTTAGCATTGCAAGCTCTACATGGATTTCAACGACGGATTGGCTAAACGGAGTGACATATTTAATATCTATGCCACCTTAGGTAGAGGGATTAGAAAATCCAAACCCATAATTAAAGAAATAGTCTTAAATAAATGCACAATAATGTTGGTCCTCACAAACTACCCTATACATATGCACTTTGAAAAATATTGAAAACTAGCATATGCCCGATACTTCGTTAGCGAGTTGTGGGAAGTATTTAAAAACCATTATTTAAAAATTTAGAGCTATTGAGTACCTATCAAACTCTAAATTTGGTATAATTTATTATAATATTTATTTCTAAAAAAAATCCAATTTTCAAATATAGGTTCACCCAAATACAAGTTTAGTACCAGTTAGTTCACATTAATATAAACTTCCATAATTACCTACATAATCTTACCAAATCTTAGGATTCCAGCCCTATTGGTTCACCAAAATCCAAATTATATTAGGTTTAGTACCATTTAGTACACATAAATAC
Organism: Musca vetustissima; assembly: GCF_032173495.1. Taxonomy (NCBI): domain Eukaryota; kingdom Metazoa; phylum Arthropoda; class Insecta; order Diptera; family Muscidae; genus Musca; species Musca vetustissima. The sequence goes on from NW_026883024.1 coordinate 34,363, forward strand.
AAATTTAGTACACATTAGTACGAATTTCCAAAAATTTCTAAAATCCCCAATCTTACACCCCAACAGTGATCCTAACATTAAATTTCAAGATTCCAACTTAATCGGTTCACCCAAATCTACTTTTGGGACCATTTAGTACAAATTTCCAAAACTGCATACATTTATTAATTTAGTTCGCATTAGTAGGAATTCCCAAACATTTCCTAGATTTTACCCCCAACAGAGATCCTAGCTCCAAATGCTTTATCCGTTCACCCAAATCTAAATTGGGTACCATATAGTACAATTTTCAAAATTCCCTACTTACTCCAATCCTACACCCCAACAATGATCCTAACTCTAATGGGTCGATTAGGGATGGCAACCATAGTTTAGTGGCGTTGCCAGTTGCCAAATTTGCATTATGGATGGCAACTGTTGTCAACTTCAGTTGCTTCAAATAGAATTTTTCGGCAACCATTTATTTCTGGTTGCTGTTTATAATAACAGAACTTTGTATACTTCCCATAATGGCTAATATTACTACAAAAGGAAAATTTGAGGTCCTTATTGCCCGGATAGAAGCTCACCCAAATGTAGCACGCGGCGTGCGGACTTTTGGTCAAACCAAAGCCACTATTGATGATGTGTGGAAGGCCATTTCAGAAGACCATTACTGATATGGCCCACCAACACGCATTCCAAATGACTGGCAGAAAGTGACGAACATCTTCTTTTGGGTCCATGATATGTACGTGTGTATTATCAATACATCCGACAACACCCTGGAACTTTGTTTTCCAATAAAAAAAATTGTAATCTTCCCTTTTTCCTCCTCCTTTATTTTGGATACAATCCAAATTTTACACATTAGCCGGATAACTTCGGCGAAAACCACCGGCATTGTCGGTTGAGCCATGCCAAGATTGAAGTCATTGCTATGGGACTTTTGAAAACTTCCCTCCACAAAAAACATCAGAGCTGCACAAATTTTTAAGAGAGGAGGAATTGCTGTTGACCCCCAGGCTTTCGGAAATCAGGATTTAAGGCTCCATCTATGTACACAACGGCATCTTTTGGTAGTCGAAATACTAATATGAGCAGTTGATTGAACATTTCTCTAAACGTCAGCATCTACTCACAGAACTGATGGTAGTTCTAATAGATTTATCTCTTAAATGCATTTTAATAAATGACACACTTTGAACATAATTTTCATCATCAAAAAATAGTTCCACTGAGCTTATTATCACATATAATTAGTTTTTCTAAAATATTTAATTCATTTTTTTTTTTTGTTTGTTTACAATATTTCTAGTTGTAGAAATGTCAAAACAGTATTATCGACAGCAAATGAGAAACGTTGATATTCATAATGTTAAGTTTTATTTCAATTGCGTTGCCAGTTGAACTCGCAACTGGAGTTTGGTTGCTTTCCATAATCGACCCATAAGTTTCCCAGGATCCCAGCTCTATCGGCTCACCCAAATCCAAATTGTACCAATTATAGTACGATGTAGTACTTTTAGCAAACATAAGTAAACATTTTCCAAAACTACGTAAATATTTTAATTGTACTCTCCGGCGGTAATGTTAATTTCATATTTCAGGATTCCAGCTCAATTTGTACCTCCAATTAAAAATTGTACCAAATATAGAATCATATTGTACAATACAATAGTACACGCCTTTAAAACCATCTCTTTATATCGACCATACTTCTCAACCTTAATTCGCATTCCAAATTTCATGTTTTTAGCTCTTTCCATTTAAATGCTACGAAATTGTACAAAATTTAGTACATTTTAGTACCAAATGGATAGATGGCCGGACGTACAGCTAGAAGAGAAATACTTAAAGGTGGATCTACGACTAATATTTCGCTGCGTGAGGTTAGTATATGTATATATAAAGAACTGTCAAGTTTAGACAACACATGATTCACGATTTGCTTTATTGACCTTCTGTGGTAAGGTACCATGAGAAGTTGCCCTATAAACCCCATAATAATATTACTATGTGCAATGGACTAAATCGAATACTATTGCAATTTTTAAAATAATTAAAACCAGTTTGTTGTTTTTATAAAACTAAAACTATTTTGCAAAAACAAAATACAAATGGTATCCCAAATAACCCGCCAACACTACTGATAATTAAAACTGTTTAAGATGTACCTTAAAGAGTGGACCCATATTTCGTATTATAGATTTAAGATGAGAAGAAATATTACGATGTGCAAAACTAGCGAGACAGACGAACAGACGTTTGTAAATAGACTCCGAATTATCTGAAATAGATTAAGTCCCAATAAGCTTTGGATATAAAACCAGCATTTCAATGAGGCACGTTTTTGCTCCATCAAAGTGTATAGGCATAAGGCGGAGGTAATAAAAGTCCGCACTTTAAATAGCCTTTAAATAGTCCTTGAAAATATTTTTTTTTTTAATTTGCTCGGTTCTTAAAAATTACACCTAGAAAAAAAATTAGACTAGAAAGGTCATCCAAAAAAATCTTTTCAAAAATTAAATCTTATTGGGGATCCTATTGAGCATGTTTATTTATTCGATAAAAACATTAAAACATATTTTTCAATTGAAAAAAAAAAAATTCTTTGAAAACTCGACCACGCCATAAATATATATTCTTTCTAAAATCTATACCTATAGACGGTCGTTGAAAAATTCACGACAACAAAGGGTCACTGGATAAATATTATTTAAAAAGTCACGCCTATAAGGGTCCTTGAAATATTTTTTTGGATATTTAAAAAAAATGCAAGTCTTGGAAAAATATGTTTTAAAACAATCATCGCGTTGTATTGTTCTTCAGGAAATATCCTTTAAAGCATCCATATTAGCTCTTACAAAAATATTCGTTAAAAAATCCAGGTCTTATATTGGTCCTTGTGGAAATATTCTTTGAAAAATCAAAGACTTGTACAAGCATGTAAAAAATACTCTAAAAAATAAATAAATTATTATTTGAAAATATTTTATTTAATTAATTCACGCTTATATTAGATTTTTAAAATTTGTATTCATTAGCGATAAAAATGTTCATATTTCTCTCATTTATAATAGAAGTCCAATATTTTATGTTAATCACATTTAAAATATAAAATGATGAGTTCCACACGTGTAGAGCTAAATCGGGGTGGTATTAAATGTCAGAGGAATCCCAACAAAACGCAAAACTAGTTATACATTTTAAAGACATGTGGAAAGCTTTTTTCTTCTAAAAAAAAAAACAAAAGACTTCTCACGTCAATCAAATTGTCTGATTAATATTTATGATGATATTTGAAGAGAGGCGTGTTAACATTTATACAAATTAGATAGAACATTTAATTTATTTAACAAAAAATTGTAAAGATGGGAAATTAAAAATTGCCGAAAGAAAATAAACATTGAAAATGAAAAATAAATATCAACAGAAGATTTTAAAGTTTAACAATGATTCTAAACTTGCTTCATAAGAAATTTTAGAAACAAAACGCACCAACACTTAAAACCCTGTCCAACTGCAGAGTTTCTTCCTGAAAAAATTTCATTAATCATCAATTTACTGCTCCTAAATAGTGATTTTTGTAAAATCGTCATGTAAGGCAGCAATGCTTGCGCCGGCGCATAAATGAGTCAATCAACGATTGATGTTCAGCGCCGAAAGAGTAATAGAAGGGATCTGCCTACGTAGCTGGTGGGCCATTGCAGTAACTCCTTAACTCCATATGTTGTTGTCAGTTCGTACAAGAGTAAAACCAATATCATTAATCATTTACATGAGGTGTTACCAAATACCGAATTTTCTCAATGATCATGAAGGTCAATAGTTTAGGGAATGAAATTGAGATTCGTTATGGTTTTGATTGGTGTTGGCGCCTCTTCGATGACTTTTGACCATGAGAGAGAAAAAATTATTATGATTAACTCCTTCTGTTAAGGGTTCAAAAGTATGATAAAACTATAATAATACATGTAATTCAGTATTTAAAGTTATAACTGTAGATGATGGTCCTTGTTGGATGGTCCTTGAAAAAAATCCACGCCTTGTTGGACGGCCCTTGAAAAAATATTCTTTAATAAATCCACGCCTTGTATGGGTCCTTTAAAAATATTCTTTAATAAATCCACGCCTCAGTTGGCCCTTTAAAAATATTCTTTAATAAATCCACGCCTCAGTTGGCCCTTTAAAAATATTCTTTAATAAATCCACGCCTCAGTTGGCCCTTTAAAAATATTCTTTAATAAATCCACGCCTCAGTTGGCCCTTTAAAAATATTCTTTAATAAATCCACGCCTCAGTTGGCCCTTTAAAAATATTCTTTAATAAATCCACGCCTCAGTTGGCCCTTTAAAAATATTCTTTAATAAATCCACGCCTCAGTTGGCCCTTTAAAAATATTCTTTAATAAATCCACGCCTCAGTTGGCCCTTTAAAAATATTCTTTAATAAATCCACGCCTCAGTTGGCCCTTTAAAAATATTCTTTAATAAATCCACGCCTCAGTTGGCCCTTTAAAAATATTCTTTAATAAATCCACGCCTCAGTTGGCCCTTGAAAAAATATTCTTTATAAATCCACGCCTTGTATGGGTCCTTGAAAAAATATTCTTTAATAAATCCACGCCTTGTTGGATGGTCCTTGAAAAAATATTCTTTAATAAATCCACGCCTTGTATGGGTCCTTGAAAAAATATTCTTTAAAAAATCCACGCCTTGTATGGGTCCTTGAAAAAATATTCTTTAAAAAATCCACGCCTTGTATGGGTCCTTGAAAAAATATTCTTTAATAAATCCACGCCTTGTATGGATCCTTGAAAAAATATTCTTTAATAAATCCACGCCTTGTATGGGTCCTTGAAAAAATATTCTGTAATAAATCCACGCCTTGTATGGGTCTTTGAACAAATATTCTGTAAAAAATCCACTCCTTGTATGGGTCATTGAAAAAATTTTCTTGAATAAGTCCACGCCTTTTATGGGTCCTTGAAAAAATATTCTTTAATAAATCCACGCCTTGTATGGGTCCTTGAAAAAATAATCTTTAATAAATCCACGCCTCAGTTGGCCCTTGAAAAATAATCTTTAATAAATCCACGCCTCAGTTGGCCCTTGAAAAATATTCTTTAATAAATCGACGCTTCAGTTGGCCCTTAAAAAATATTCTTTAATAAATCCACGCCTCAGTTGGCCCTTGAAAAATATTCTTTAGTAAATCCACGCCTTGTATGGGTCCTTAAAAAATATTCTTTAAAAAAATCCACGCCTATGATGGTCCTTGAAAGTATTCTTTACAAATCCAAAAATTCTTTTTATGCCAGAATATTTCCGAACAGAGGCAAGATAAAAATTGAACTTAATTATGGCCTCAGGTCATGGGAATTCATTTTGTTCTTTCCATCCACAACCAATCATCTCCTATTGAATGATTGAATTCCCTTTTTTCAACTACCAATCATTGGCAGTATTGCAGTATGCCCAACGGCAAAAATATCCTTCCGGGTTTTTATTTGACAAGCTAACTTATAATCAAAAGTTGTTGATGACTTGTCATTATCAGGAAAATAAACGAAAATTATTTTAGATGTTTTTTGGTTTATTTTTGGACTTCCAACAAACTGATCTGGTTTGGTTTTCAATGATGCAGCACAAAAACCATTGCTGAGAACCTGTCCAAGATTTTGGGTTTCGCTCTGCAATGACATGCATTGTTATTGTCAAATAACCTGCAAAAGAACTCGTTGCTTCATTGCTTGATCGACAAATGTGTGCCACCCGTAATTTTTTTGGAAATGTGGTCGAACAAGAAAACTAATCGTGTAACCGGCAAAACATTTAGCGGTTACAAGAGTTTCTTCCGTTAAATAAGTTCAAAGCGATTGTCTGGTGCTGCTACCAATCCGACCACTACCAACACAGCTACACGAAGTAATTGAGCTTATAATAAGAGTTAACAAAAATAGAGGCGTTTTTCCACACAAAAAAACAACAACACTAGCCACAACAAAACGATAGACAACCAGCCAGACAAATCTATTGCTCTTCGAAATCGATGAAAATTGGCCTTTTTTGGCATGAAACGAAAACGAGACAAAAAAAAAATAAGAGGCCAGCTGCCAGTATTCACACGTCATTTAATTTCGATTAGTCAAGTGGCATTATAGTGTGGCAGTCAGTTATCGTTAAGCATACTCACACTTGCCGGTCAGGTCTCTCAGGCCACCCCATCATAATAAAATACCAGCAACAGACCTACAATTACAGATATTGAAAACTCATTCATTCAGTCAATGCTTGACTTCGCTCCATCCAGTTTTTCCATAGCGGTTTTGCTGACAAGTGAATGACTATCTGACTGAGTAACTGGCGTGTTGGCTTCGACGACTGAATGCTTTGTTGTTCAAACACAAAACATATGGATATTTATATTTCGATTTGTAATTGAAATAAATTCACATTGCTGTTCATAATTTATGAACATAATTATCAGAGGTGGGCAATATTATATAGCATTAACATCCTTCACAAAATATTCTTTAAAAAATCCACGCCTTAAGGTAGTCATTGAAAAATATTCTTTAAAAAATCCACGCCTTAAGGTAGTCACTGAAAAATATTCTTTAAAAAATCCACGCCTTAAGGTAGTCACTGAAAAATATTCTTTAAAAAATCCACGCCTTAAGGTAGTCACTGAAAAATATTCTTTAAAAAATCCACGCCTTAAGGTAGTCACTGAAAAATATTCTTTAAAAAATCCACGCCTTAAGGTAGTCACTGAAAAATATTCTTTAAAAAATCCACGCCTTAAGGTAGTCACTGAAAAATATTCTTTAAAAAATCCACGCCTTAAGGTAGTCACTGAAAAATATTCTTTAAAAAATCCACGCCTTAAGGTAGTCACTGAAAAATATTCTTAAAAAAATCCACGCCTTAAGGTAGTCACTGAAAAATATTCTTTAAAAAATCCACGCCTTAAGGTAGTCACTGAAAAATATTCTTTAAAAAATCCACGCCTTAAGGTAGTCACTGAAAAATATTCTTTAAAAAATCCACGCCTTCAGGTAGTCATTGAAAAATATTCTTTAAAAAATCCACGCCTTAAGGTAGTCACTGAAAAATATTCTTTAAAAAATCCACGCCTTAAGGTAGTCACTGAAAAATATTCTTTAAAAAATCCACGCCTTAAGGTAGTCATAGAAAAATATTCTTTAAAAAATCCACGCCTTAAGGTAGTCATAGAAAAATATTCTTTAAAAAATCCACGCCTTAAGGTAGTCATAGAAATATATTCTTTAAAAAATCCACGCCTTAAGGTAGTCATAGAAAAATATTCTTTAAAAAATCCACGCCTTAAGGTAGTCATAGAAAAATATTCTTTAAAAAATCCACGCCTTAAGGTAGTCATAGAAAAATATTCTTTAAAAAATCCACGCCTTAAGGTAGTCATAGAAAAATATTCTTTAAAAAATCCACGCCTTAAGGTAGTCATAGAAAAATATTCTTTAAAAAATCCACGCCTTAAGGTAGTCATAGAAAAATATTCTTTAAAAAATCCACGCCTTAAGGTAGTCATAGAAAAATATTCTTTAAAAAATCCACGCCTTAAGGTAGTCATAGAAAAATATTCTTTAAAAAATCCACGCCTTAAGGTAGTCATAGAAAAATATTCTTTAAAAAATCCACGCCTTAAGGTAGTCATAGAAAAATATTCTTTAAAAAATCCACGCCTTAAGGTAGTCATAGAAAAATATTCTTTAAAAAATCCACGCCTTAAGGTAGTCATAGAAAAATATTCTTTAAAAAATCCACGCCTTAAGGTAGTCATAGAAAAATATTCTTTAAAAAATCCACGCCTTAAGGTAGTCATAGAAAAATATTCTTTAAAAAATCCACGCCTTAAGGTAGTCATAGAAAAATATTCTTTAAAAAATCCACGCCTTAAGGTAGTCATAGAAAAATATTCTTTAAAAAATCCACGCCTTAAGGTAGTCATAGAAAAATATTCTTTAAAAAATCCACGCCTTAAGGTAGTCATAGAAAAATATTCTTTAAAAAATCCACGCCTTAAGGGTAGAAAAATATTCTTTAAAAAATCCACGCCTTAAGGTAGTCGTAGAAAAATATTCTTTAAAAAATCCACGCCTTAAGGTAGTCATAGAAAAATATTCTTTAAAAAATCCACGCCTTAAGGTAGTCATAGAAAAATATTCTTTAAAAAATCCACGCCTTAAGGTAGTCATAGAAAAATATTCTTTAAAAAATCCACGCCTTAAGGTAGTCATAGAAAAATATTCTTTAAAAAATCCACGCCTTAAGGTAGTCATAGAAAAATATTCTTTAAAAAATCCACGCCTTAAGGTAGTCATAGAAAAATATTCTTTAAAAAATCCACGCCTTAAGGTAGTCATTGAAAAATATTCTTTAAAAAATCCACGCCTTAAGGTAGTCATTGAAAAATATTCTTTAAAAAATCCACGCCTTAAGGTAGTCATTGAAAAATATTCTTTAAAAAATCCACGCCTTAAGGTAGTCATTGAAAAATATTCTTTAAAAAATCCACGTCTTAAGGTAGTCATTGAAAAATATTCTTTAAAAAATCTCCGGCTTTGAAAAAATATCACGAAGGAATATTATAGATTTATTTAAAACAAGATGGGACACCTCTGTAATAAAATTGTCCTGTCAATTGAAGTAGCACTTCGTAGTGCGAATTCATCAATAATTGTTTAATTTCATTGTATTTCTTTGGAAGGAGAAGAAGTACCCTGCAAAAGTGACATAAATCGATCGAGTTCGAAATTACAGAAGAAGTCTGCCAGTAATGGCACATATGTGTGCTACACTTGCTGCATAATTGCCACTTGCACAAAACTGCATTTTATTTGTACAATTCCACATATCCAACTTGTTGGATACTAGGCCTGCTGCTCCCGTGCCGTCCACAACATTCAAAAAGTCATCTAATTGTGGGTTCGTATCAATTGTTCGAGACAAGTAAGCAATTCAGTTCAGTTGTGTTTTTGCAAAATGTCTTTTGAATTCGAATTACGAATTGTGCAATTTTGGGGTGCACTGCACACCCCAAACATTCCTTACTGACAGGTATGTGGCATGTATGGCAGCCAGGCAGCCAGTCAAGTGAGTCTTGAACATACACATGTTATGCTTGATGTGCACGCACTTCTTTGAACAGTTGATCTGGACAGAACACCCTGTTGTTGTTCGGAACAATTGTTGAATGTTGTATCCGCTGAATGTTGTGTTGACGACGATTGTACATTGCTTTGACGTTTCTGTAATTTATCATTTTGCACCTTTTTGGCATGCAGTAATTTTGTTCTGACGAAAAATATATCAGTAGGGCAACAGAACCTAGGTGAGATAATTGCGTATTTACAGAAATATTTATAACAGTTTTACCTTTAAGTTATTCCGAATTAAATGTGGAAATTCTGAAAATAAAGGAAATTAAAAGGATAAATTAAAAAATGAATACTTAGTTTCGACTTATGATTATTACACAGTGCTACAAAATTTAAATCCACTATGAAATGGACATTCAGAATAATAAAAAGTAACAAGTGAAAAAGGCGTCAAGTTCGGTCTGGCCGGATACCCTTCACCATAGATATACTGATAGTTAATTGAAATGAAAATATGGTAAACGCTTGGTACGAATACCGAATATGAAGAAAATAGTAGGACCGGTTCTGGTCAACGAATACCCCTATTTTGGTAAAGATAGACTTATATTTAGGGGTTGAAATGGACAAAATTTTTAATTTTTGTCGGTTTTTCTGGTCGCTCCAGATGCGGCAATTATGGCCCGAACATTGGGAAATTTTACACGGAAGAGCGGATCGGGCCAAAAAATAAGAATGTATGTTTTGAAAAGGAAATGGACCCTGACTTTTATGTAAAAAATTACAAAATTTTTTTTTGCGCTGATAGCTTGCAAATTTTACATGAATTTTCGCTGATGTTGAGATGATATTTATGGGGTGCAATGAACCGATAACTTTATTTTTGTCAGATTTTCATGTCGCTCTAGAGGCCAGTATTATATGCAGGACGTCACATATTTCACACGGTAAAAGGGACCAAATACTTAGAACGGCTGTTTAGATATTCCGAAGGTCAAATCAACTAAAACCTAAAGTAACCAAATTTTTATTTTATGTCGTTAGTATTCGTTTCGGGAAAGCAAGATTTGGAAAATATGCTAGGTTTAGAAAGTGGAGCTGTTGACCTTTAATCTTCGAAATTTAGAGGTAGTTGCTATTCCGCTCAGTGGTTTCTTTATATCGATTTTCTCAGTATGTGAAATGATTACAACAGATGCTAAGTCGTCATAGAATTCCATACTTTCTACTACGAATATATTTGGATAAACCCAAAAACGCGGAACAAATCAGATAACTATTTTAATTTAAACCAGTAAGAAAAGTAGTAAAGTCGGGCGGGTCCGACTCTATTATACCCTTCACCACTTTGGGTAAATACAAGAGATGTTAATATCTACAATATCCTGTAGACAGAACAGACATAGAATCTTTGGAGGACTATTGAAATGAAATCGGGCGAAATTAAATGTGCTATCTAAATAGATATTTGACTTACTTACTTAGCTGGCTTGTGACAGAACTTTCGTTCCATAAGCCGAGTTTGAAAATTATTTCCAGGCGCGTCGGTCTTTTGCGCAGTTTTTCCAATTTGAAAGACCATTTTCGGCAATGTTGTCTTCGACTTGATCTTTTCATCTTATTCGTGGCATTCCCCTTCTGCGTGAACCACCAGCTGGTTCGCTTTTATATGCCTTTTGAGCTGGGGCATCTCCATCTCCATTCTCACAACATGAACTAGCCAACGTAGTCGCTGCAGCTCAATACGTCTAACATTGTCCGAGAAAAGCTGTTACAACTCATGGTTCATTCGACGGCGATATTCACCGTCAACGTAGATCGGCCCAAAGATCTTTCGTTGAATTTTTCTCTCAAACACTCAAAGAGCTGCCTCATCTGCTTGCGTAAATACCCATGCTTCAGATCTAT
>NW_026883025.1:0-45811 GCF_032173495.1 Musca vetustissima
ATAAACTTTCAGGGTCATCAAGGTTATACAAATTGACCGCATTGGGTAAGACGAAAGAAAAAAAATGGAACAAGACGGACGGCACACAACAATAAGAGGGAAAGAGATAGAACACAATATGATCACACAACACAACAAGAGAAAAGAGAAGGATGAGTCATCAATATAGACCAATGACGTCATTAACGAAAAGCAATTACCAAAAGTAATTAATTTGGCTTAACATGAACATAAAACAGATACTTACAGCCAAAAGGAATCGAGCTAGGTACATGTTTCTTTTTGTGAATATGCATAGAATTATATTCTGAGGCGATATTTGCATGTCCGCCTGTCCATCCATGTATTTATACCCTACACAACTATGTTGTCAGGGTATTATAGGTTTGTGCAGCCCCAAATGTTTGTAACGCCGCGAAATATTGCTCATAGACCCACCTTTAAGTATATCGATCGTCATATCTCGACTAGCTGAGTCGATCTAGACATGTGTGTCCGTCCGTCCGTCCGTCTGTCCATTATAATTTGTAAACACGATACAGGCCACAGTTATGGACCAATCTTCACGAAATTTTGCATGTAGGTTGGGTTCTGGCCAATGAAGACCCCTATTGTTTTTGGAAAAGATCGGTTAATATTTAGGGGATGAAATGGACCAAATACTAAATTTTTGTCGGTTTTTCTGGTCGCTCCAGAGGCCGCAATAATGGCCCGAACATCGTGAAATTTTCCATGGAGAAGGGGATCGGGCCAAAGAATAAGCATGCCTGTTTTTATAAAGATCGGTCAATATTTAGCGGGTCAAATGGACCCTGACTTTTGTGTGAAAAATTACAAAATTTGTATTATATAGCGTATATATTTACCCCTGAAGGACATAGACCCGAGAAGTTTATATTATATCCAAGAGGAGTCGTTGACCTTTAAATTAATACCAATTATATTGTTGTATGTGGTCGGATGTGGGAGTTACACCTAAATATTTACAGGTATCTCCGTATTCGTATATTATTTAGTAAGCCATTATCACTCTAGAGAGCGGAACTATAGCGCTGATCGCTTTGAAATGTTCCAAGAGGTTCCAGTTATGGTCAAGAATAACGCCTATAATTTTCGGTGATGATCAGACAATAATTTTGGAATGAAGTGGAGCGAAAACTTAATTTTTGGTGTTATTTTCGAGTCGATCTATAGACCACAAATGAAAGCCGAACATCACAACACAACCCACGGTGAAGGAAATCTGGACAATAGCTGTACTGAATACTCGTAATATTCGGAAAATATGTCAGTGTGAGGAAGAGGTGCTGTTTACCTCTAATCGGGCAAGAGGGTGCAAATATCACGAAATATTGCCCAGGCTCGGAATAAACATCCACGACAATTTGAGTTCCGTGGTAGTTGTGTAGGGTATCGTATGGTCGGCCCCGTCCGACTATACTGCTCCGCTCACTGGTTTTGTACAGTACATGTCGCATTTATCATCCGATATGGATGAAATTTGGCACAGCTCATTTGTTTGACTTAAGGACGAACCCTATTGAAATTGAAGAAAATCGTTCAGATTTAGATATAGATCCCATATATATTTTCATCCGATTTTTACTAAATGGTACACCAAACTCCCAGTTTTTGGGATATAGATATATCTCTAATATATAGTTCCGTCCGATTGTAGGTTAATGTTACACTAAACTCCCAAAGTTTGTCCGATTAAGACAAAATATTGCCCATCGAACTGCCTTATGTCCAGTTTGGTGTCTGTGAAGTTTTGTTCAAATCGGTTCAGATTTAGATATAGCTCCCATATATATTTTCGTCCGATTTTAGGTAAATGATATACCGAACACCCAAGGTTTGTCAGATTACGACACAATCTTGCACAGCGTACTGAGCTGGACTTTAGTTTGATGCAATAACCAATTATCCCGAACTTTGATCTATGCCGAATTTTCCTTTTGGGGTTTTCATTCACTCACCAATGTTTTTCATCCCCAAAAGTAATTGTTCACTCCCAAAAATCTTGTCGCACAGTATTATCAACATTGATTGGTTCGCTCTATATAACCGTACCCGCCATTATTCGGTATTTTGAGAATTGTTGGCAATTTTTTAATCTTATTGGTTCTCATTTGGACATTGAGTTCTCCCTACCAATAATGATCGATATCGGATCACTTTTTAGGATAACCCCCGATGTAATGATACTTCCCATTAATTGTTATTTAAGGGAGTTTGAGCAAGGATCGTGTTTGTTAGATTTTCAAATTGTACGGAATCCTTGGAGAACTTTTTACGGTCAGACGTTAATTCAATATCGAACATAATGGATGCCGACATATCGAATTTTTATAAATTTGAAATACATTTAAAAAATTTCGCTTATAGACTAAAATATCTACGTTTTTGTACGAAAAATATATTTTAGTAGATTCACTATTTCTATGTGGTTAACATAAATCATATTAATTTATTAAATCTGTTCCTTTTCAGAACAATATCTTCGCAGACAAGATATACATGACGATGTATCTAATAAACACGTCCGGTACAATGGTTCCAATTATGATGACTTCTAAAGACATTTCTCAAAGAATGTCTAATCGAAGAAAACGCTTTAGCCTACGCAATATATCAAGTAAGTATATTCTGTCATGTATCAGTTTTATGTACCAGCAATATTTTCCTTCAAATCTATGTTCATGTTGTAAAAGTGAATACAATGTAGTTTTCAGGACACGAAAACATATTGCCGACTTTCGTTTTCTGCACTTGTAACTATTTTTACAAAACATTTTGTTGTTGTTGAATATGAATGAAATCGAAAAGTATCAAATGTATCTCACTTGCAGAGCATGCAAATGCACACACCATCGGCATACCATGCGAACATTGTTAACGATACACAAATATTTTGCAGATATTTTTCTTGCAGAGCGTCTGATGCTGCTGGTCGTGTTGGTGATGATGACTACGAAGACTACGGCGGACAAAGTGCACTAAACGCAAAAATACATCTTAATTTGTATGACTCTTTTCGATCTTAACTGACATCCTGCTGTTTTTTACGACAAATGAATTAATTTACTCAAACATGTTTGAAATATGTTTGCTGGCTCACTCGGCTGGCCAAGCAGCCAACCATACATACATAGAGACGTATGGAGAGTTTTCTGAAAAGATTTCTTCGTTTTTTTTTTTTTTTTGGTTTTCCGAAACAAAACATCACATGAAAATATTTTATGTGGATGCATGCAAGTTCCTTGGCATCATATATGGCGGCGGGTTGTTGCTGTTGTTGTTAGTCAGACAAGTATGACAAGCATCCACACATAACAACAACACGCTTTCACTTCATGTCATCTAAATGTTGCCTGCACAATCGGCAACGTCAGCAAGGATCTGGCGAATAATGAATGCGTAATATAATGGCGCATTGTGTCTGACGTTGCAAGCGTGAGCAGCAGCATACAACATTTATTGCAGTCGATCGCTCCCCTCATCATCACCCTCAACCAAAACAACGAAAGTTATTAATCCTACCTCTCCTACGTAAATCTCTTGAAAATCATTGATAGTGAAACTGAATGAAAATATTTGTTGCTAGACTGACTGCAGTCACAAAAACCTGTAGCAATTCATAACTAAATGAAATATGGAAGGTGGCTAGTGTTTCTGCTGGATGGATTAATGGTTGCTGCCTACTAGATTAATGGTTATTTTTTGTTGTGTGTTTTTTTCTATGCATTAATTTGATCAAATTGTCATAATTCTCAACAACATGCACGTCGTCGTTCCACATTCATAGCCACATTTATTATTAAATGAATATGGGAATTGTCTGTAGGATAAACCGAATAAACATATTTGTACACATTGCAACAAATCTTGGAAACAATCTACATTAAAATAACGAAAGAAGTAGAATAGACAGACATACAAAGCTTCACTCGCGGATAGACAGATCGAACGACAGATTTGAAAAAAATATGTTTTCTGGTGTAAAACAAAAGTATATGTATAGGGTATACGACCACACATCAATTTACAAAACAAGGAGGATCTTCACCGATTGCATTTAATTCATACGACAGTTGTGGTCGTACAGAATAACGTGTTAAAATTTAACCAATTTTAAATGAACGTGCTCAATACCACGAAAATAAAACTTCCTGCCGTTCTATATTCTCTGTCTGGGTATTATTTCGTGGTATTTGCACCCTCTTGGTCGATTACAGGTCAACAGCTCCACTATCTAACCCTGACATATTTTCCAAATCTTGTTTCCCGGGGTGAAAATTTTTCGCGATAAAATCAAAATTTGGTCACTTGGTTGATTGACCCGCGGTTGGTTGATTTGACCCTCGAAATATTGACCGGTCATCAGCGAAGAACCCGTTCAGAGTATTTGGTCAGTTTCCCTTCAACGCCTAAAATATGTGACATTCTGCATATAAAAATGCCGTCTAGATCGACTAGAAAATCCGAAAAAATTTTGTTTTTTTGGCCATTTTATCCCCTTAATATCATCTGATCACTTCCGCAAATTATACGTGTCGTCTTTGACAATAACCTGAACCTCATGCCTTCAGGAGTATTCAAAGTTTGACATTTTTCACGCTTATTCAACTTAAAACCAGTAAGGAATGTAGTAAAGTCGGACGGGCCGACTATATGATACCCTCCATAGATCTTTCGGAGAATTTTTCTCTCAAACACACCAAGAGTTGCCTCATCTGCTTGCGTAAGTACCCATGCTTCAGATCCATATAACAGTACGGGTGGCATCAGCGTCTTGTAGACTGTGAGTTTGGTCTGGCGGGAGGTGGCCTTACTTTTGAGTTGTTTGCTCAGACCATAGTAGCATCTGTTGGCCATCACTATCCTTCTCCGAGTTTCAAAACTGATGTCATTCGTTTTGTTTATGACGGTACCAAGGTTTACAAAATCTTTGACTACCTCGAAGCTGTAGTTCTCAAGTTCCACAGTTGGTCCGAGTCTACTGGACGTCTTGTGCGTTGATATCATCAGCTTGGTCTTCTCGCCATTTACTGCCAGACCCACTTTGGCAGACTCCTTCTCAATTTGTTTAAAGGTGGCTGTTACCGCTCTCAGTGTTAGACCCATTATGTCGATGTCATCGGCGTAGGCGAGTAACATGTGTTGTTTGGTGTACAGAGTGTCATTTCTGTTCACTTTTGCCTCTCGTATGACCTTTTCCAGTAGGATGTTAAAAAGGTCACACGACAAACTGTCACCTTGTCTGAATCCTCGTTCGGTATTAAATGTCTCCAAGAGGTCCTTTCCGACCTTAACTGCTGATCTTGTGCAGGTTAAAGCCGAATTAATTTTCGAGAAATGCCAAACGCAAACATGGCTTTAAACACCTTTGAACGAATAGGGCTGTCGAAAGCGGCTTTATAGTCGACAAAAAGGTGGAATATGTCGATGTGTTTTCGTGTGTTTTTTCCAGGGTTTGGCGCAGAGTGAAAATCTGGGCTATGGTGGATTTGCCAGATCTGAAGCCGCATTGGTATGATCCAATAAAGTTACTGACCATTGGCTTCAGTCGTTCACACAGTACGCTGGATAGCATTTTATATCCGATGAGAAGGAGACTTATTCCTTTATAGTTGGCACATATCGTCTTGTCTCCTTTTTTGTGCATTATTTTAGCCAAAGTGTACTAATCAGCTGGTGCATGCTCCTTACCAGCATCTGACCACCAGTCTTGAATAGTTCGGCTTGTAACACATCAGCACCTGCTGCTTTATTATTCTTCAGCCGATTGAAGTTTTTCAAAATGCTCCTTCCAGATCCTCAGCACGCTGTCTGTATTTGTCACCAGGTTTCCTTCTTCATCTCTACAGAAGGATGTGCCTGCACCACTTCATTCACGGACTTCATTCTGACTCCTGTACATCTCGATGTGCTAACGCTCACGTTTTTCTTGCTCTTTCTTCTTTTTTCTGAAAATACCTTTCTTCTCTCTCCTTTTCTCCCGATATTTCTCCATCGCATTACGTAGTGCTACTGTTCGCAGGGTTGCTCTATACGTTGCGTTTTTCATATCAGTAGCATTACGTCACTCCTGCTCGTAGCACGGATTTCTTGAACCGAATTTTTTTTTTCTTAATTTCAAAAGGGTTCGTTCTTGGGCCAAATAGATAAGTTGTGCCAAATTTCATCCAATTCGGATCATAAATGTGACCTGTACCTGTACTACAATTTAACATGGACAGAAAGACAGACACACTGATGGCTGGACGGATATACATAAATCGACTTAAAAAGTGATTCTATGCATATTCTCAAAAATATGCATAATACCATAATACCTTGTACCACAGTGTGGTACATATCGCCCGGGAATGTTATCTTTGGTACAAGTATTTTTTTACACTACCCGTTGAAAAAATGTATATATTGGGCCTATAAAATCGTGAAACCTAATTGGAGTCAAGATATTCACTAAAATTTGGGGTAGAAAAATTATTTAGATGTAAAACTACACACTTCCTTGTCATTTTCGATGAGTTCGTACCGTTGATCACTTTATTTTAATGGGCTTTAGATTATTATATCCCGATAATAATATTTAATAAATTTTAAAAACAATTTAATGGTAATAAAACATAAAAGGAAATATTAACGTTTTCCCTAATAATTCATTGATTCGAACAATAGCAAACAATTGATATGTTTGTGTGGTGGCCACATAACAATGGACATATGGGAAACGCTGGAATGAATGAATGATTATTGTTATTTAAGATTAATCTGAAAACGACGCGAAATATGTGTAACGCTTACAATTTGAAAATCGAAAACTATAATCTCTCTCATATGGTGGGGATTTCCTCCTTCGAAATTGGTACAGATACAACAGACAACACACACATAAGTTAGGTATGCTGTCAAGTAAAAACGACGAGGACAAAAAATGATTAATTTCATAAATGTTGAAAATTGATTTTCAATTCAATTTTCAATTGGCTGCTTGCCTGGCTGTCTGACAGGCAGACATGATAACAGAAATGCGAAATTATCTTTTTAGGCACGTACATCGTAGTCATATGTTGGGTGATTTCTTTTTTATATGAAATGTTTTTTCTGGTTTTTGTTGTCGTTTATTATTTTATTTCTCTTATATGATTATAACAATAAAAAGAGATTGTTAAATATTGATTGTAATTTTATTGTTGCTGTTACTAGTGCAAACGTTTACCGGCATTTCGATTTTCCATTTAAATTGACCGCCTTTACGCTCAGACATTTAGTCGCCAAATGTATGGGGACAAAAAAACCCAACGACGACGACGACGATGCTTTGAAGAACAGCTAAAGCCGATTGCACGAGGCGAATAACCTGGGCTCTGATCAACGCAATCACACTGTGCACCGCAATTGTTAATATTGAATGCTATTAATTAAGCCAATATTCAATGCTAAGATGGCAGTAATTTATTGCAGGTGTTTTGAAAAATAATTATTTTTTTATTTCGCATATCAGTAAATAACAAATTGTTGTTTTTATATTAAGGATTTGATAGTTATTAGGTTCATATATAAGAATACTTAACGACAATTAAATCTGGGAAGAAAATGTTCCCTAAAAGATATCAAACACATTTTAATAATTTTAATTATTGATTTCTGGCAAATTGACTTCGCCTATACCCATTTGAAGACTTAAAAGATAAGAATATGAATTGAATTATTTCGTTTTTGTTTTTGTTAATAAAGAAAAGTCATTCTTTCCGGCGGTGGGCATGATTTCCGTTCATTGGAAAATCAGAAACCAAAAATTCCAACTGATTGTTGAGTTACCGTGTCCGACTAAAGGTGTGGATAAACGTTCTCGCTGTCACCTGTTACTTACACAAAAATCGATTGTCTTCAAAGTTTTTGTAATTTTCGCTTGAATTTAAAGACATTCTTGACCAGTCGGACGGGACCGACCATGCGATACACAACTATATACACAACTACCACACAACTCAAACTTTCTGTGGTTGTTTATTTCAAGCCTGGGCTATATTACGTAATATTTGCACCCTCTTAAAGATCAACAGCACCTTTTCGTTACACTGGCATATTTTAAGAATATTACTAATATTCAGTATAGGCCTTCTAATTCCTTGTCCAGATTCCCTTTACCGCGGGTTGTGTTGTGATGTTCGGCTTATAATTGTGGCGTATAGATTGACTCAAAAAACACAAAAGGAAAATTAAGTTTACGGTCACTTCATCCCAAAATTATTATCTGATCATCACCGAAAAATTTCATGACGATCAGCGCTATATTTCCGCCCTGTAGTGTGGTAATGGGTTACTAAATAATATCTGAATACGTAAGCACCTGTAAATATTTTAGTGTATATCCCACATATAATTGGTACCAATTTAAAGGTCAACCACTCCCCTTGAATATACTTTCAACTTATTGGGTCTATGTTCTTCTGAAAAAAATATTTACGCTCAAGAATATTTTTTTTTTTTTTAATTTTTCACACAAAAGTAAGCTCCATTTGTCCCGCTAAATATTGCCACATTTTTGTCAAAACTGGCATGCTTATTCTTTATCCCGATCCCCCTCTCCATAAAAAAATTGTTCAATAATTGGGCCTCTGAACTCATCCTACATCCTGCATAATATGGCCTGTATCGTGTTTACAAATTATAATGTACAGATGGACAGCTAGTCGAGATATGACGATTGGTATACTGAAAGGTGGGTTTGGACCTATATTTGGCGGCGTTACAAACTCTTGGGGCTGCACAAAGCTATAATATTCGAACAACATAGGTGTGTTTTGGAAATGTATATCTAATAAATTTTTTATCCATACCTTACACAGCGTTATGTTGTTACTAAATATATTATATCGGGTCTATCGATGCAATTATTCTCGTACCTTATCTCTTGTCGAGTCAACATTTTGAAAGAATTTAATTGCAATATTAATCGAGCAAAGTATTTTATTTGATGTAAACTTTACTTTTTTATTAAAGGTATTGATCATACATGTGCATACCGGGGCCATTAATACCTATCCCACAAAGGGGTCCCGGTATGCAAATTTTGCATAGTATGCTTTTTTATATGCGGATGGTTTACTATAAGAAAATATCCTTCCGAGCTTTAATAATTTAAGGACCTATGAGAAGGAGATCTTCAGATAATCTATAACGTGGGGTGCAAATTCCTTAAGTCGATCAGGACATTTATATGCGGACAATGTTATGGTGTTATGTGGTAGTAGGTTGTTCACATGAGAAAATTCGGTTAAAAATTGGGTTATATCAAAACTTGGGGTTATGCTGATGCCAGAGCAAAGCTCAAAGCTCTATCTCAAATATTGCAATCTCTAAGCATAAATCTATATAGAATTGTATTCGGATCAAGAATATGCATAATTTATGGGGTCTCCGGTGAATATATCGATGCGTTGCAAGCAGAATGAAAATTTTAATATACACTCTACCTCATGTTGGAGAGTTCAGAAATACCTCTTGGACTCCCAGGTCCCCAATGAGATGGAATTTATCTTACGGTTCTTCTATGACTTGCTGGTTCCCAATGAAATGGAACTCACTTACGATTCTTCTATGAAAAAAAAAACAAATCTGTTATCTATAAAGAGAATTATACTTGTAAACTTTCTGTCGGTTTAAAAAAAAAGTTTTATGTTTTATTCAATGAGAAGATTACATTATTTTATTCTACGAAGAAATGACTACCCTGTTTCCTATAAGAAGAACATATGCGATGACGACCTTCTACCCCTAATTGATAAAAAGACCTTCTCGTATTTGTAAAAACGATCTCCTTGTCGCCTATGTAAATAAGGTATTTATATATATTATAACTTATTTTTATCGCTTCTAAGTATCACACCATATGGTATTCTATAAGAAAAATATCCTCCGGTTCTCCTATGAAAAAAGACGTAGTACTTGCTGTTTTACTAATAATATCTAACCTTCTATAATATGATATATAATATCTTCTATCAGAAGAAGACCTTTTGAGCTGCGATACAATATATTCTGGCATTACAAAGCCTTCGGTTTTTCTATGAGAAGAGAAAGCCTGTTATAAAGAGTGCTAGGGAAATAATATGTTCTGTCCTAATCTTAGAAATGAGCAGTAATTAACACAAGATATATGGTCTTATATTGGAAGAACTCCTTTTGACGTAAATAAAAAAACACATTCTGGCACTCTGTGAGAAGAAGGCCCTCGGTACTGCATTAGAAGTTGTTCTGCTCGTCTATGAAAAGAAGTAGATGTTCAGCCCTAATAAAATAAATACATATTTTTTTGTTCATTAGAATAGTACGCTCTAATCTTATATGCGAACAAGATTTCTGGTATTACATCAAAGGAAGTCCTATTGATCTTCAAGTGGAAGAAATCCTTATGTAATATATTCTGGTATTCAATTAGGAAATATCCTTTTGTTTCATATTAAACGAAAACATACTTCAATCTTCATCTCATTTTAGATGAGAACGTCCTGACAATTTAATCTTCTATTAGATGTAGAATTCCATGAGAAGAGTAATTTATGGTCTTCAATAATAAGAAGTGTATTTTTGTCTTTTATGAGAAAAACAACTTGTGGTCTTCGTTAGGTGAAAAGTCTTTTGGTATCCTATTTCCTATGAAAGTAATACATTCTGGTTTCTATAAAAATAACAATAATTACTAGAAACATTCAGTTTTTTGTGATAAACGGGTCGTCGTATATTCTGTGGGACAGAGAGTGAACATATTTTGCAATATAATTTGGTTGTTTTTTTTTACTTCTAAATTTTAATTATTAAACAATAATAATATGCCCCTTGTCTTACATAGATGGGATTGTGTAATTTCCCAGAATCGTACCTCTTTTTAATTACAATATATAACTGCACCCGGATTCTTTAATTATATGAATTATAATACATTGTATTAGCGTTAACATTCTTCATAAAACAATAATTTGCCGCTGAGCCACAATTGTCAAAACATTTAGGGATTGGCTTTACATATGTTTTTCTACGTGTGTTAACATATAAACGATTTTACTGTTAATACATATATTTAATTAATAAAACTATGTTAAAAAAAATAATAACTGTAATTATAGTATAAAAACAAATAACGACAACTTTGTAAACTACAAAACAAATAAACTCCATTAAATACTAAGAATTTTGTTTACACTCTGAACTACCACCACCACCTGTACGGAAAACTAGATATTTTATGCCCTACGAAAAAATTAATCATTTATGTAAATCTATGCAATTTTTTTGCAATTCTCTAAAAGATCAATAAAACAAAAATGTTACAATTCAGAGATAATTGAATGAAATCGTCGTTGTTCGTATTTGGTTTACCTAGAACGCTGTGGGTGGTGAGGGATTTAGATTGCGGCAAGCAAAAACAAATGTTGTTTTTTTCAAAGAAAACAAGCTTAAAACCAATGCTAATCTAATACAATAATCGACCATGTTCATGTCGTTTGTTAAAAATTCTGTAAAATATGCAAAAATATCTTAAACGTCAATCCAATTGTTTTAATAACTTCATGCAACAGCCGTTGGTTTTTTGCCTTTATGTTTTTTTTTCAATTTTTGCATATTGTGTATGGTAACAGAACAAAATATAGTGGCAACTGTGATCTTAGCGGAAAAAAGTGGATTTCAATCGTTTAGAAAATAAATCTTTTTTATATTTCGTCAAAAGTTGAAATAATTTTGAAGAACTCCTCAAGACCACGTACCACTTGGTTATAAATGATGGCTTCCAATGTAAAAACAGGATAGTGACTGAAATAAAAATTATCTAAATTCTGCAGCTAAATCGTGTGACAAATGTGGAGATTGCGTTAAAAAAATATTCGTTTCTGATTCTGGACAAAAAATACATTCGAATCATTTCACCGCATATTATTCTGTAGCACATAGAAGACTGGTATGGAGATTCCTATGAAAACAAGTTTCTGTCCTAATATAAGAAATGAAGAATAATTTTTTTTAAGTTGATAAGCCGAACTTTGGCTACTGAGATTATATACACTTTGCTACGTCAAACATGTGCCTCATATAAATATTGTTTTAGACCCTAAGTTTCTTTGGACCAAATCCATTTCAGACAATGTGGAGCCGATTTACAAATGTCCGCCTTTCTGGCTTGCAGGTGCGCACGATAACTCTCGAAAGGCTTAACCGATTTCATCCAAACTTTACACATCGTTATATTTTTTTTCAAATTTACTTCATGTCAAATTTGAACCAAACTTTGCACAACATACTACCTATTCCAAGATGTGACCCAATGGTCCACTTCTTCTGGAATCTTCCACATTAATAGTGAACATTTTCAATATTTATAGACCCAGTATCAGATGAATAGAATGTCCGATTTGAACCAAACTTTGCACAAACTATTTTCTTTACCAAGCCTAGAACAATTCAGAATAGGCAACTAATTGCTTCAGGTACCTCCACCACAGAGAGTCAAAACCTTTTAGATGTGTGTTTGTATATATTTTCTCGAATCCGCTCTAATTAGTTTTTTAAAATTCTTAATCTTGCTAATCTAGTCGAAAATCTTCATCAAATTTTCGCTATTTTGAAGACTTCAGCTGCATTTCCAACCCATGGGCTGTAATTTGGTAGGTCGAAGTTTTGATATAACCATACCTAAAATATCCGCTTCTTTTTGGTATATATACATTTTTAACCGAACTTTAGATATTTGGTACATAATTTTGACAAAATCGGATGAAAATATATGAGGTAGCTATATACATTGGCAGTATTGTGCACCATTTACATAAAATCGGCAGAATCTATATATGGGAGCTATATCTAAATCAGAACCGATTGCAACATAACTTCGCACATATCAATCTGGACCTAATTCAGTACTCGGTGTAAAATTTTGTTTCACTCGGACCAATATCTAAATCTGAACCGATTTCAACAAAACTTGACATATATCAATCTAGACCTAATTCAGTACTCTGTGTAAAATTTTGTTTCAATCGTATCAATATTGCGAGTTTGGTTTACGATTTACATAAAATCGGACGAAACTACATATGGGAGATATATCTAAATCTGAACCGATTTTCTCCAATTGCAACAGGGTTCGTCCTTGGGCCAAATAATTGACATGTGCCAAATTTCATCTAAATCGGATCATAACTGCGACCTGCGACTTTGCTCAAAAAATACATGGACGGATAGACGGACTTGCATAAATCGACTCAGACAGTGATTCTATGCATATTCTCAAAACGAACCATGGGTGTATCTCGATACCATTCCCTATATAAGAGTTCTTGTTTTTTATTTTCTTTTTATACCCTTCACCACACTGTGGTACAGTGTATTATGTCTTTGTGCATATGTTTGTAACAGGCAAAAATAATCGAGATAGACCCATGGTTGCTTTTGAGAATATGTATAGAATCACTTTCTGAGTCGATTTATGCATGTCCTTCTGTCTGTCCTTCCGTCTTTCCGTCCATGTATTTTTGTTAACAAAGTACAGGTCGCATTTATGATCCGATTTGGATGAAATTTGGCACAGGTCACTTAATTGGCCCAAGGACGAACCCTATTGAAATTGGAGAAAATCGGTCCACGTTTAGGCATAGCTCCCATATAAGGCACGTTTTTTAACTGAATTCGGTACTTTGAGTTGTTATTGGGTAGCAAATCTCCCTACTAAAAATTATAAATATAGGTCCATTTTTTCCGATAGTCCCCATATAAGGGTACCCACAATTTTCGGTATTTTGGGGGTTTTGATCGCATTTTTGGGCCGAATTCGCTGAAATTTGGTACTTTGAGTTCTTATTGGGTAGCAAATTTCTCTACTAAAAATTATAAATATAGGTCAATTTTTTCGGATAGTCCCCATATAAGGGTACCCACAATTTTCGCTATTTTGGGGTTCTTGAGCTCGTTTTATAACTGAATTCTCTGAAATTTTGTACATTGGGTTCTTATTGGGTACCAAATTACTCCACTAAAAATTATAAATATAAGTCCAGTTTTTCTGGTATTTTTGGTATTTTGGGGTTTCTGATCGTATTTTTCGACCGAATTGATTGTAATTTAGTACGTCGAGTTCTTATAAGGAGCAAATCTCTCCACTATAAATTATAAATATAGGTCAATTTATTCGGGTAACTCCCATATAAGGGTACCCCCCCAATTTTCGGTATTTTGGGGTTCTTGAGCGCGTTTTTCAACCAAATTCTTTGTAATTTGGCTTTTTATACCCTTCCTGTGGTACAGGGTATTATGTCTTTGTGCATATGTTTGTAACAGGCAAAAGGAATCAAGATAGACACATGGTTCCTTTTGAGAATATGCATATAATCACTTTTTAAGTCGATTTATGCATGTCCGTCCGTATGTCTGTCCATGTTAAATTGTAAACAAAGTACAGGTCGCATTTATTATCCGAATTGGATGAAATTTGGCATACGTCACTTATTTGTCCCAAGGACGAACCCTATTGAAATTGGGAAAAATCGGTTCAGATTTAGATATAGCTCCCATATATATGTTCGTCCGATTTAAGGTAAATGGTGCACCAAAGTCCCTATATATCTTTTGATTTGCACGAAATTTGGTACAGCGTACTGAATAAAGTCTAGAATGATGTGTGTTAAGTTTCGTGAAAATCAAAAATGCGACGTCTGTTAAGATTCATCTGTTGAATTTACGCAAAGCGTACTTAATTAAGCCTAGAATGATGTGTGCTAAGTTTCATAAAAATCGGTTCAGATTTATATATAGCTCCCATATAAATTTTTGTCCGATTTAATGTAAATGGTGCACCAATGTCCCTAAATATCTTTCGATTTGCACGAAATTTGGCACAGCGTACTGAATTAAGCCTAGAATGATGTGTGCAAAGTTTCGTGAAAATCGGTTCAGATTTAGATATAACTCTCATATATATATATTCGTCCGATTTAAGGAAAATGGTGTACCAAAGTCTCTGTATACCTTTCGATTTCCACGAAATTTGGTACAGCGTACTGAATAAAGTCTAGAATAATGTGTGTTAAGTTTCTTGAAAATCAAAAATGCGACGTCTGTTAAGATTCATCTGTTGAATTTACCCAAAGTGGTGAAGGCATATAGTCGGCCCCGTCCGACTTTACCACTTTCCTTACTGGTTCTTTTTTTTTTTTTTTTTTTGATAAAAATAGAGTAGTTCACGTGGTCGGCCATCTGCCCATTAGAAAAAAAGTGTCTTGGGATAAATGCTGGATAGCGGCCATTTTGAAATTAATTCACACAAATGTGTTTATATTTGTATATTTGTTACTAAATCCATGTCGCAGATTTTTAATTGATTCCATTATAAAACCAAAATAAATTCGGAAGTATACCCCACTTTTTACTGCCAAGAGTAAAAGATCAAGCATTCTAATTTTACGGAATTTTGCCTTTAACAACATAAATCATTTCATAATCCTGGCCTCTGGTGACTGTGGGGCCAGCCATGTAGTATACATTTTTAGGAATTTCCTTTCCTTTATTTCATTTCAGTGTCTCAATTTTTTTGTGATTTAAGTGTAATCCTATGGCTAACATTCCTCCGGTCATTATCATTCCCCATACTGTCCACTGTCATAACAATGTTTGACAACACAAAGGCGTTAATTAGAAAATTGCATTAAATTCGATATCATTGCCATGTCAAAGCAACAATGTAATGTCATCGATAATTATTTGGGCATTTATGTAATGTGGTAAACATTGTAGCCAAAGTTGTGTTTTTGGTGGGTCTTGTTCATGATCCAAAAAAAGTTCTAAGCATATCCCCTTTCATTGAAACGCTTTTTCCCGAATCGAAATTATTTCAAATGCCTTTCGTTCATCTTCTGTTACATAAATAATGCATTAGTGAGTTTTCGCTACTTTTTTTATTATTTATAATAACACCAAAAACAACAAAAATTATTATTTTACGAAGCAAGATATCCGCTGTAATTATAAACTTGGTTATATTGTGTGGCAACTACTTTGGCGGTAGTAATGTCTGTTTGGCTGTTATTTTTTCTGGACATTGTCGTTATTGTGGCTGGCATTTGCCATTGCTACTACATTGAGTGCCGCTTGCGATATCGTGTTTGCTAATACAAGGAAGTGTATCAGGCTGTTATAATGATTCTAGACTTTTAGCAATTTAACAAACGTTTAAACAAAAAAATCGAAAAAGCAAAAAAAATCCCAAAAGCGTACGCCCTAATACCAACACGTCATTGCTAGACATAACAACATGCCTGAAGTTATTTTTTTTTCTTCTTCATTTTTCGTTTTGTAAGAAAATAATTTCGAAATACTATTTTATAAAGGTTGTATGGACTTTGGTGAATACTACACAAATCTATAGGCATGGACTTAAAAAACTCAAGGACTACTCAGGGGTGGATTTTTTGAAGAATTTTCTTCAAGGACTATCACAGCAATAGACGTGGATTTTTTAAAAAAATTTTCTCAATGACTATCACAGCTTTAGGCGTGGATTTTTTAAAGTATTTTATCTAAAGGACTATCACAGCAATAGGCGTGAATTTTTTAAAGAATTTTCTTCAAGGACTATCACAGCTTTAGGCGTGGATTTTTTAAAGTATTTTATCTAAAGGACTATCACAGCTTTAGGCGTGGATTTTTTAAAGAATTTTTTTCTTCAGGACTATCACAGCAATAGGCGTGGATTTTTAAAGAATTTTTTTCTCAAGGACTCTCACAGCTTTAGGCGTGGATTATTTAAAGAATTTTTTCTCAAGGACTACAGCTTTAGGCGTGGATTCTTTAAAGAATTTTTTCTCAAGGACTACAGCTTTAGGCGTGGATTCTTTAAAGAATTTTTTCTCAAGAACTACAGCGTTAGGCGTGGATTCTTTAAACAATTTTTTCTCAAGGACTACAGCTTTAGGCGTGGATTTTATAAAGAATTTTTTCTCAAGGACTACAGCTTTAGGCGTGGATTTTATAAAGAATTTTTTCTCAAGGACTACAGCTTTAGGCGTGGATTCTTTAAAGAATTTTTTCTCAAGGACTACAGCTTTAGGCGTGGATTCTTTAAAGAATTTTTTCTCAAGGACTACAGCTTTAGGCGTGGATTCTTTAAAGAATTTTTTCTCAAGGACTACAGCTTTAGGCGTGGATTCTTTAAAGAATTTTTTCTCAAGGACTACAGCTTTAGGCGTGGATTTTTTAAAGTATTTTATCTAAAGGACTATCACAGCTTTAGGCGTGGATTTATTAAAGAATTTTTTCCTTCAAGACTATCACAGCAATAGGCGTGGATTTTTAAAGAATTTTTTTTCAAGGACTCTCACAGCTTTAGGCGTGGAATCTTTAAAGAATTTTTTCTCAAGGACTACAGTTTTAGGCGTGGATTTTTTAGGTAAATATTTTTTTCTCAAGGACTACAGCTTTAGGCGAGGAATCTTTAAAGAATTTTTTCTCAAGGACTACAGCTTTAGGCGTGGAATCTTTAAAGAATTTTTTCTCAAGGACTACAGTTTTAGGCGTGGATTTTTTAGGTAAATATTTTTTTCTCAAGGATTTTCACAGCAATGGGCGAGGGTTTTTTAAGAATTTTTTCTCAATGACTATCGCAGCTTTAGGTGTGGATTTTATAAAGAATTTTTTCTCAAGGACTTTCACAGCAATGGGCGAGGGTTTTTTTAAGAATTTTTTCTCAAGGACTTTCATGGCAATGCGCGAGGGTTTTTTTAAGAATTTTTTCTCAAGGACTATCAAAGCAATAGGCGAGGGGGTTTTTTTAAGAATTTTTGCAAAGGACTATCACAGTTCCCATTGGTTTTCAAATTGTTTCAAATGCAAACCTAACCGAATATACCCACAAATTCTTGTAGTGAACATAGCATCCCAAAACGAAAGAAGCTCACTTACAATCCCCACGGAGAGAACACGAAGAACAATTTTGATTGTTGTTGGATATTGCGTTTCTGGGTTGTACATTCGTGCAACAATTTTGTTGTATGTGGTATGAATGGCAACAGATTCCTTGAGGACTTGTACGAATGCATGTTGGTGGTAGTTGTAGTTCTCTTCGATATGAACAGCACTTATAACTGTATGATTTCGATGTGTAAGTGTGCGTGTAACGAAAAAAAATAACATATCGATTTAGTTTCTTCTTCGTCGTCTACTGACCATTCTTCATTCCTTATATCTCCAGGCTAACTCATCTGCCATTACTCTGTTGCGGTTGCTGCTGCTTAAACTTTGGTGTTTTCATTTTCATTTTGGTGTGGTTTTCATTCGGTTGTGGGTTGTTTGGCCATCAACGCTTGTTTTTGTTGCTCATTCGTTGTTGTTATTGTTTTTCCTCCTTTACCTTACATGTTTCATGTTTAATCATTTACAAGATCAGCACACATGTAACCACTTCTCTTGTATTGCTTATGTTACATACATGTATTTTGTATGATGTATAGTACATTCGATGCATATATGTACTGATATGTGTAGGTTTATGCCAGTCTACCCAGACAATCTATGTCTCTTGTGGTTGCTTGCTTGTTGTTGTAATTTTTGTTCTTTTTTTATCCTTCCTCTCAGTTGCGTTTCTTCGACTTTGGCATGGTGTGGATTATTTTAATGCTTGTAAAACGTCAACTCTGCGTTTTTTAAGGATGAGGTATAACATGTACTCTGTGAACATGCACACAAAAATGAAAGCTAACAAATCTGAAGTTATTATATGAGGTCGGAAAAGTAAAAGTTGAAAGGGGAAAAAGTATAAGAGGAAAATTTACTTTAAATTTCAATCCGTAAGAGATATACCATTTTTATACCCTACATAACTATGTTGTAAGGGTATTATAGCTTTGTGCAGCCCCAAGAGTTTGTAACGCCGCGAAATATTGGTCCTAGACCCACTTATAAGTATACCGATCGTCATATCTCGACTAGCTGAGTCGATCTAGACATGTGTGTCCGTCCGTCCGTCTGTCCATTATAATTTGTAAACACGATACAGGCCACAATTATGGACCAAGCTTCACGAAATTTTGCAAGTAGGATGGGTTCTGGCCAATGAAGACCCCTATTGTTTTTGGGAAAGATCTGTTAATATTTAGGGGATGAAATGGACCAAATTCTTAATTTTTGTCGGTTTTTCTGGTCGCTCCAGGGGCCGCAATTATGGCCAAAACATCTCGAAGTTTTATATGGAGAAGGGGATTGGGCCAAAGAATAAGCATGCCTGTTGTGATAAAGATCGGTCAATATTTAGCGGGTCAAATAGACTCTGACTTTTGTGTGAAAAATTTCAAAATTTGTATTTTAGAGCGTATATATTTGGCCCTTAATGCCGAGAAATTGATAGTATATCCAAGAGGAGTGGTTGACCTTTAAATTGATACCAATTATATTGTCGTATTGTCGTATGTACACTTACATATTTACAGGTGCTTATGTATTCACATGTTATTTAGCAACACATTACCACACTAGAGGGCGGAAATATAGCGCTGATCGTTTTTAAATTTTCCATGAGGATCCAGGTATTTGGTGATGATCAAATAATAATTTTGGGATGAATTGGACAAAAAACTTAATTTTTTGTGTTTTTTTTTCAAATCGATCTAGAGGCCACAATTGAAAGTCGAACACAAACCACCGTGAAGGCAATCTGGCCAAGTACTGAATATTAGTAATATTTGGAATGTATGTCAGTGTATGGAAGAGGTGCAGTTTATTTCTAATCGGGCAACTATCACGAAATATTGCCCAGGCTCGGAATAAAACTCCGCAGAAAGTTAGAGTTCCGTTGTAGTTGTGTAGGGTATCATATGGTCGGCCCCGTCCGACTATACTGCTTCGCTCACTGGTTTTCCTTTAATTCTGTCTGGAAATGTGGCCAAAAATATCGAAATTTGGAAAATTCGTTTTTATAGGGACTACCCTGGAAAGTCAATCAATATTGATAATTTGTAGTGGGAGAAGTTGCTACCCAGGGAGAACCCTAAATATCAAATTGCAACCAAACCGGTTCAAAAGCAGTAATAGTAATTTATGTGCAAAATTTCAGTTATACCTCAATAGTGTTTTTAAAGGACAGAAGGACGGACAGTCAGAGGGACTTGGCTAAATCGACATAGAGTTGTATCAATAATACAAATACTTCATGTAGTTTCCGATTAATTGATTAATTGAGTGATTTATTGAGCTGCTGCAAACGGAATGACAAATTTATTATACACTTCATCTCATAAAGTCTCCGTTTAGTCCTTGAAAAAATATTCTTTAAAAAATCCACGTTTATTTGTATGGTACTCCTCGATAAAATATTCTATTAAAATCCAAGCCTAATTGTCGAGATATATACCCCTTGTGACCGATTAGAGGTCACCAGCCTCCCTTTCCTACCGTGGCATATTTTCCGAATCTTGTCTTTCCGGGGTGAATATATACGATTTAGCATTTACGTTTTTACATAGCTGTTGATTTGACCGGCTGAATATTGGCTGATCATTATCCCAAGGGCCTTTCCAATAAATTGGCTAATATGTGTGCGATTATCTATTCTATTTCATCCCCTTTTATCATCCCTTTACCACCAAAAATTATAGCTGTCACCCTGCATGCAAAATTTCATAGCGATCTGTGCAATATTTACCTCCTCTAGTGTGGTAATGGCAATTCTAAACAATATCAGATATCCGAAAAGTCAGTTAATCTTCTTTTCAGGAGTAAATACATACCCCATAGAATATAAATTTTGCCACTGCTTACCCGCTTAATGTTGACCGATCTTTATTATGAAAAATTTCGTGATGTTCCATTGGCATATAACTGTGGCCTGTATCTTGTTTACAAATTATAATGGACAGGAGGACGGTCGAAAAAGACGATCGGTATACTAAAAGTTGGGATTTGGACCAGTATGTTGCGGAATTACAAACCTGCAGTCACACAAATCTATAATAACCTGACAACATAGCTGTGTAGGATATAAAAACCCTTGCATATTCGTCTGGTAGTTCCTAAAAAATATTCTTTAAAAATTCTCGCCTATTCGTCTGGCAGTTCTTAAAAAATATTATTCAAAAATTCACGCCTTGAAAAACT
Source organism: Musca vetustissima (assembly GCF_032173495.1). Classification (NCBI taxonomy): domain Eukaryota; kingdom Metazoa; phylum Arthropoda; class Insecta; order Diptera; family Muscidae; genus Musca; species Musca vetustissima. The sequence goes on from NW_026883025.1 coordinate 21,142, forward strand.
ATTCTTAGAAAATTATGTTAGTCCTTGAAAAGCAATTTGTTAAAAATTCAGACCTAATAATAATTCATTATCGTCCTTGAAAACATATTCCTTCAAAAATCCACGCCTTATGTTCATAATTGTCCTTAAAAAACATCCTTCGGCCAGAATCAGACTTTCGTGCAATTTATCAATTATCCCATAATTGAACCGAAATCTATGATTGGAGTCAACATTTGTGGAAATGGAGCATTAGTAAAAACCCAAGTTATTTCTCTAAAAATATATAGAAGCGTGTAAAGTTTGGCCCTGTCAAGCTTAATATTGTCTCCACAATTTCTAAAGAAGATCGAGACTTTTAAAAGGTGGCTATGTGATTTTAAAATGTCCGCTATTATGTTGTTTATTCTCTGGGATAATTTATTAGCTACAAACACTTTTTAAATACCAAACATGTGAGGGGATATACATATTTGGCAAAAATAATTTTTGAGCTTACCAAAACCCGAAATTCTAAATCTGCACACGCCTTTGGTTGGAACATGCCGATAAACCTTCAAAATACCAGAAATTGGACCATACCTAGACCTATATTCATATGATGTCTTCTTTCCACTACTACGCTTGAAAATGTCACTAAGACGTTTTAAATCCTAAATCTAGATATATACCACTAGCATAGGACATACCGCTCATTTCCTGCAAGACCAGCATAAAAAAATCTTTATTTTCGTGTTTATGATGCATAGTTGTTCGCTATATCAGGCCTCATGTTTTGTGAAAATATCAGGTGAATATATCTTAAAATCTGATTAAGAAGCTCAAGAAGTTCTTCTGTTCTTTGTAAGGTTTGAGTCAATTGAAAAATGATAACGCATTTTCTGCAAAATCGAATTTTTAAGTATGTTGGTCTTGCAGAAAATGAGCATTATGTAATATACAGTCTTCCTGATCCCTTCAGTTCTGCGGAGTCAGGGTCCATGTGTTGGGGTCCATATCTAGCCCTTATTTAAGTTTGAGGAAATATCGATTGCACATTTTATGAGATGTATGATTTTTATAGAATTTTATAATTTTTAATATCCATTCCTTCCACGTGTGCTTATCCTAAATTCAAAACCATGTTAAATATCTTGATTGCTTAATGATGATCAACTGATGAGACTTTGAGTTGATGGGGTTTTTTCACCCCTCCCCTTCCAAGCATAACCCAAAAAGCAAACTTAGTAAATGGCAATTCTAAATGCTAGCATAATTTAGTTTTAATAAATATACTAATTGCCCACCTATCTGCAATAACGTCAACGAAAAAATCTCTAAAATAGGATTATTTAAAGGAACCCCATCAACTGGATTAACAATTTCATGTTACCACCACGACGTTGTTACCACATCCATCCACTATCGATCTAATTTCAATCGAATTGATTTTATAACATTAATGCGTTCGAATAGGAGATAATAAGGAAAATAAAACGGAGCAAAAGCAAACTGCCGACACAAATGCCCACAATGGGATTCATTAGTAATTAAAAGACTGATTTATTAAATAGATGAACGAGAAGGCTGTCTGCTTGATTAAATCTGAGGAAAATAAACTAAGCGGCTAAAAATGAAACATTTCACCATTTTCGATGCAAGTCATGCTGATACAATTCCGGGCGGCTTATATTTTGTCTGTGTGTGTGGAATATTATTTATTATTTATTTTAATCAATAAAATGTGTGTTTTTTCTTCGCTACAAGAGAGATTACATTTTATATTAGGTGTATTTGACTTTTAGAATACTCTACATCAAGGATGGTAGTTGTATAAAATTATTACCAAAAACAGAAATAGGACACATGCCGATAGAGATCAGTGGATTTTTCTTCGAGACCCCTAAATAAATAGAAAGTGGTCTAAAAATTCTTAATTTGTGTCCAAAAATTAATTATATATTTTGTTTATATATTCTATTTATATATCCTATTATTTACAGAAAATGTATGTCTTATTGGTGTAGTGTATTAAGTTGTCTCCACATATCCACCCGATACACCTCCGACCTGTTTTCTTCGCAGTGTTTGCAAAACATAAATGCACAATTATGTCAACAGTAAATGAAGCACAAAACTGAAGTGGAACAAGACAAATGAATGAATGAAATTGAAATGAAAAACGCAATATCAAAGCAAATACTCATACATTACTAACAGGCACTCAATAAACAAGAAATCCATGACGGAAAAAACTGGATAATGACATAAAATAAAGCCAACAAGTGGTGATTTTAAATCATTTGCGGATTTATATTATAGACTTGAATATTTTTTGATAAAATATATTCTGTACTACTCAAACAGTCGATTTGATATAATAAATACCAATATCAATCGATTTTTTCTCACACACCGCAAAAATATTCCGTCCTTCTTCAGTAAAGGCTATTGAAATTGAATCGTCCCTTTAGGTTAATTCCCATTTTTTGAGTTTTTATTTCAAATATTTATTTATTTTGAGAATTATTTATTGTTTTCTACTAATTCTAGCAATTTCTGGTGCATTCGGACCTTTATTTTCTATAATAAAGGCGATTTTCTGAATGTTTGGTGTACTGTACAAATTTTTGGAAATTTTGATAGATTTTTTCAAAAAAAAAATATCTGTAAATGATTTTATCAGTTCTAATTTTACATAATTTAACTAAATTAAAGAGCTTTTCTAAAAATATTTTCAAAAAATGCTGTAAAGTAAAAAATCCCACACAATGTTTTCATTATATGGCCACTTCAAAGTCGATGTATTTTCATAAAAACCGTTTTTTTATGGAAAAATTGCATGCAATAATTTTCTACTTTCACACTAAATCTCTTAAGTGCTATATATCGAAGTGTTCTGAATTAAAAATTTTCAAGAATACTTCAAACGAATCGAGGGTTGATCAAAAAATGTTTACCACAGTAAATGTTTTAATTCTGTGACCACCACTGTATATATTCCGAAGACTCCGCAAACCATTGGCTGTTGGCAACACCGATTGACAGTTTTGTACTAATTATACACAAAAATGGTCCGTCAGAAACAGTGACGTAAATGACATACATTTCCGACGTATAATTCATACGTCAGAAACGTCGGAAACCGACCCAAAACTATTTTTTTCGACAAATAACACAGTGACACATTTTTCAACTTTAAAATCTTGAACCAATCTAGACCCCCAAAATCTTGAAGCTTGTGATGGTGGAAGAAAATCCCTAGCTGGGTTTTGCATTATTAGCTAAGGATTTCTTTTAAATTAATTTTTAAAATATTCGACTTGGGCGGATTTTAGCACAATTTTCGAATAATACGTACTTATTATTGAGTCTATATCTCGTGAACTATTCGAAATATTGCTTTTCTCTCTTAAGCAATATTTTTCCTCTTAATTAGGTCTACAAATTTTCTCTTGAGATAAAATCAATAAAACAACATCATACTGAAAATAGCACAACTGCAAAAAAAATTAAAATTTAGACATACTTTTTCCATGTTTTTCACACTTATTTCAAAAACTGCTACTGACTCGGACAAAAAATATATGACAAAAAGATAGCCAATAGCAAATCAAACAACTCTTCTTAAAACCCCGATTTCATTGGTTGACTCCTTCACATAGTTATAGCCTCACAAATTCATCAAAATGAACCAAAGAAATTCACTCCCAATTGTATGTTTATAGAAATAAAAATTGCTATGCTTTTTTCAATAAATATGTACAAAATTGAAGTAAAAATTAAACATGGAAAAAGTAAGTCGAAATTTTAATTTTCTTGCAGTTGTGCTATTTTCAGTATGATGGTGTTGTTTTATTGATTTTATCTCAAAAGAAAATTTTTAGATCTAATTAAGAGGAAAAATATTGCTTAAGAGAGAAAAGCAATATTTCGAATAGTTTACGAGATATAGATATAGTATTATTCGAAAATTGTGCTAAAATCCACCCCCAGTCGAATATTTTAAAAATTAATTAAAAAAAAAAACTTAGCTAATAATGCAAAACCCAGCTAGGGATTTTCTTCCACCATCACAAGCTTCAAGATTTTGGGGGTCTCGATTGGTTCAAGATTTTAGTGCTGCACAGTGTAACTATTTCCATTAATCATTTTGGAAATTACGAATGCTTTACTGAAATCCATATCAGATTTCAAAATTTTCTTCCCAAAAAGTTTAGAATTGTTTTTATCAGTTCGAGTAGGGAATTATCAGATATATGTACAAATAATATATTTACAAACTTACTTACTTACTTAGCTGGCTTGTGACAAAACATTCGTTCCATAAGCCTAGCTTAGAAAAGACTTCTAGGCACGTCGGTCTTTTGCGCAGTTTTTTCAATTTGAAAGACATCGGTTGGCCATCACAATCCTTCTCCGAATTTCAAAACTGATGTCATTCCACAGTTGGTCCGAGTCTACTGGACGTCTAGCGCGTTGATACCATCAGCTTGGTCTTCTCGCCGTTTACTGCCAGACCCAGACCGAGTACGACAGTCTCATTCTCAATTTGTTCAAAGGTGGCTGTTACCGCTATCAATGTTCGACCCATTATGTCGATGTCATCGGCGTTGGCGAGTAACGTGTGTTGTTTGGTGTACGGAGTGCCATTTCTGCCCACTTTTGCCTGTCGTATGAACTTTCTCAGCAGGATGTTAAAAAGGTCACACGACAAACTATCACCTTGTCTGAATCCTCGTTCGCTATTAAAGGGCTCCGAGAGGTCTTTTCCGACTTTAACTGCTGATATTGTGCCTGTTAAGGTTAACCTGCATAGCCGAATTAATTTTGCAGGAATGCCAAACGCAGACATGGCTTTATACACATCTGAACGGATAGGGCTGTCGAATGAGGCTTTATTATCGACGAATAGGTGGAAAGTGTAGATATGTATTTCGTGTGTTTTTTCCAGGATTTGGCGCATAGTGAAAATCTTGTCAATGGTGGATTTGCCAGGTCTGAAGCCACATTGGTATGGTCTAATAATGTCATTGACCATTAGCTTCAATCGTTCACACAGTACGCTGGATAGCACTTTATATACGATGGGCAGAAGACTTATTCCTCTATAGTTGGCTCATATCGGCTAGTCTCCTTTTTTGTGCACGAGACACAGGATGCTGAGGATCCAATGATTGGGCATGCATTCTTCTAGCCTAGTTGTACTAATCAGCTGGTGCATGCTCCTGACCAGCATCTGACCACCAGTCTTGAATAGTTCGGATTGTAACCCATCGACACCTGCTGCTTCATTATTCTTCAGCCGATTGATTGCTATTCTGACCTCATCTTGGCTATGTGGTATACACTCTATACCGTCATCTATTATTGGTTTTGGGGCATCCTCTTCACCGCTACTATTTGATACCTGAAGATTTTCAAAATGATCCTTTCATATCCTCAGCACGCTGTCTCTATTTGTCACCAGGTTTCCTTCTTCATCTCTACAGGAGGATGTGCCTGCACCAAAACCTTCGGTTTGGTTTTTACTCGTTGGTAACATTTGTTGAGTTTCCATGCTACATTAAGACGAGTGCGAACCTTGGCTGCTACAAAGTAGTGGTCTGAATCGATATTCGCTCCTCCGATCGATCGAACGTCAAAACACTGGATGAATGCCTCCCGTCTATTACAACATGATCGATTTCATTTTTCGTTGTTCGATGGGGAGAAATTCTAGTGGTCTTGTGTATATCGAGATGTTTTAATCTGTTTTCGCTGCCGCGAAGTCAATCAACCTAAAGTTTCCGACGGTGGGGCCAAAGATATTCTCCCGTCCGATTTTTGTCATGGCCAGGGCAGCGGTCTTATGCTGTTTCTAGGCGCTCCTAAAATATGTCTTTGGTCTCTTCATCTTTATCTTCGCTCGGTGCATGGGCGCAAATGAGACTGATGTAGAAGAACTTCGCTTTTATACGGATTATAGCAATTCGCTCATTTACAGGAGTGAATCTGGAGACGAGGCATTTAATTCTCCTGCTAACCATAAATCCGCAGCCAAATTCATCTCTCGTTTCATGGTAGCTATAATACAGGGCGTAATCATCTGATTAACTCACGCCAGTCCTTTTCTATCGCATTTCCTGTAAGGCAATAATATTGGCTTTGTACTTTTTGAGTACATCCGCCAAAGCGAAAACTGCGCCTGTTATGTACAACGTGCGCACATTCCATGTGCAGATTCGCAGATCGAAGACCTTTATACGTTTTCGGGGGGTCGTCAACGTTAGGGGGGTTTGGTTTTCTTTTTTGTTGTTTTTTCATAGTATTAATTTTTTCCAACAACATATAACGGCACATATCAGCCCACTATTTCAACGGGCGATGAAAATAGTTAGCCCAGGTGACACCGCGGGGAGGTCAGTGCCCACAATTGAGATGGAAGAGGGACCAAGATAAGCCTAGGATTCGCCATGTTAAAACCAATCAGAGCCGTTGCTTGGTATCTATCATCCCCTACGTCATCCCAAATTTAGAGTAAATTTGCTTAAAACGGAATTACTTTGAGCATGAACAAAGTTCAAAGCGTTCTGAAATCTGATTCCAGGTGTAAATCGTAGTATAGTAGTTGGCTTTATAACATTTTTACAATTCCTTTTGCCAAAAATTTCTATCTTACATCTAATACAATTGAGAAGTCTTCCATATCACTACAATAAAATATGTCACAATAAAATTATGAGGTTTCTTGTAGGGTACTACATAGAACTACCACCTCCCCCACTTAATGTTTCCACTAAAGTCACAACAAACTCGTCCATATATTTACTGTATGACACAATATGCGCATACATACACGAAGATTGATAATAAACTAATGAACATTTGTCATGTTGACACACTTGCTGATTGTAAAAATTGCAAAAATGTATTGCTGACGAACCACAACGACACAAACAACGTTGCTCAGTCTTACCACGCATTAAGCCGCTCACATTAAGCTACTGAATTTCCTAGGAAAATCAGTAATTAAATTTAAAATGCGCCAAACGAAGATGACGTTGTCCATTGAAAAAATTGATAATTTGAGTTGGTGGCTCGTTGAAATTGTTAAGTTGTTAGAATCTTGTTAAATTTTGACTACGAAATGAATGGACTTGTTAAAGCCAAATCAACAACTACTCAGACCCCATTTTGGTAACAACATAAACGGCCATAACGTACATCTGTAAATGACACAACATATGAATGAAGACTATGTATGTCATTAAGTTGAACGATATTTTTAAAGCAACATATTTTCTTGGAAGAATGCACATGGCCGTCTTGGGGGCTGTGAGAAAACTCGTAATTTAGTCGTTTAATTGTTGAAGTCATTAATGTCAAAAATAAATCGGCCATGAATAGATGAAAAATATTAACAATTAACATTTGATATTTTTGAGAGAGCAATTACAAAGCGAAAGACTTAAGACACAAACATGTGACATCATATTAAAATGGAGATGCATATTTTGGTTTGGGAGATCACAATTGAAAATATAGATTTTGAAATTGTCAAAAACGAAACCACAAAAGTTATAGTGGTTATATCTTTAAAAAATCCACGCCTATTGCTGTGATAGTCCTTTGGAAAAATTCTTTAAAAAATCAACGCCTATTGCTGTGATAGTCCGTTGGAAAAATTCGTTTAAAAAATCAACGCCTATTGCTGTGATAGTCCGTTGGAAAAATTCGTTTAAAAAATCCACGCCTATTGCTGTGATAGTCCGTTGGAAAAATTCTTTAAAAAATCCACGCCTATTGCTGTGATAGTCCGTTGGAAAAATTCGTTTAAAAAATCCACGCCTATTGCTGTGATAGTCCTTTGGAAAAATTCTTTAAATAATCCACGCCTATTGCTGTGATAGTCCGTTGGAAAAATTCGTTTAAAAAATCCACGCCTATTGCTGTGATAGTCCTTTGGAAAAATTCTTTAAAAAATCCACGCCTATTGCTGTGATAGTCCTTTAGAAAAATTCTTTAAAAAATCCACGCCTATTGCTGTGATAGTCCTTTGGAAAAATTCTTTAAAAAATCCACGCCTATTGCTGTGATAGTCCTTTGGAAAAATTCTTTAAAAAATCCACGCCTATTGCTGTGATAGTCCTTTGGAAAAATTCTTTAAAAAATCCACGCCTATTGCTGTGATAGTCCTTGTTAAAAATTCGTTTAAAAAATCCACGCCTATTGCTGTGATAGTCCTTTGGAAAAATTCGTTTAAAAAATCCACGCCTATTGCTCTGATAGTCCTTTGTAAAAATTCGTTTAAAAAATCCACGCCTATTGCTGTGATAGTCCTTGTTAATAATTCGTTTAAAAAATCCACGCCTGTTGCTCTGATAGTCCTTTGGAAAAAATCTTTATAAAATCCACGCCTGTTGCTCTGATAGTCCTTTGGAAAAATTCTTTAAAAAATCCACGCCTGTTGCTCTGATAGTCCTTTGGAAAAATTCTTTAAAAAATCCACGCATTTGGCTTTGAAAGTCCTTGTTTAAAATTCTTTCTTTGAAAATAATATTCTAAAAGTTGTTCTATCATTAAAAATAATAAAACAATTTAATTGGTTAATAATTACGTTATAAAATGTCCGAAGTATTATTAACCATATAATCGATTTCCAATAATGATTGATATACGGAACCAATATTTCAAAACTACTGTACACTCTGAAAAGAAGACATTAATTATGATAAATGGTTTTTGATTTGAATTCAATACTTTGTAGTGAAAAATAAAATTATAATAGAAATATTTATTGCAATTTTAATGTTGTTTTCTGTTTTTTTTTTATTTCAGTATTGAAATGGTGCAAAAAATCATAAAAAAATATCCAACACCTTTTGTCCATGGCCGAGAATATATTTTTTTCTACTACATAAATTGTATGCATATGTGTCTGTGTGTGGGTTCTTTGTATTATATTCTGATCTCTTTTGGAATTTATTTCCTTGATTGGCAACTAGCCAAGATAATACCCTACAAATTTGAATATTTATACAATTGTTTTTTTTATTTATTTCTTCATTATTCTACCCCAACTCATTTGAATATAAAAACAAAAAAAAATGAACACTGCAATGAATAAGTGAATTTTAATTCATTTAGCATTGCAATTAAATGTCAGTCAAAACAATTGATCTGCAAAAATAGTAAATGAAACAAAAACTCCAAGTTTATCAGTAGCAGCAAATGAGGGAAGGGGAGATTAATGTTGTAGTGACAGGTGAACGACTGACACCCAAGTGAAATCATTTTTAATTAAATAAACTTTTGTTGTGTTTAAGTAATGACTTTTTAATGATGCCATGTTTCCTTAAAAGCATTTTTTGTTGTTTGTAAGAATCAATGACATGTCAGATTAAAAATCGAATGAAGGGAACTTCCGCAGAACCGGAAAGGTGTAGTGACTGTAACATATTTAATTGATGCATGGGTAGGGTTTATAAACGAGATTTGTAGGCAGACAGTCGAATTCAAGGTCCATGTTGTAATTAAAGGCATTCCAATATATCAAAACCATTTTTTATTTTTAAATTTGGAATTAAAAAAAATCATATTGGAGAAGACACTTATGGCTGTATTCATGCGCTTTTTTAGAATTTTACAATCTCGATACAATCTCCCCCCTTTCGTAGGGGGACTGACAACAAATCTCCATATCAAAACTTTAAACATTATTTGATGTTTTATATAGCCATTTAAGGATTTCAAGGATTATCACACCAATCATCTTGTTTTGAAAACAAAGGACCTATTTTGTTTGCTCATTGAAGCATCCCCTTCCAATGGCAATTCTTTTCCATAGAATACAAAAGCGAATTTACGCATAATTCCTTGTAACAGATTTTCAGTAAGATTTTTAAGAATCGATAACACATTGTCTGCTACAAGGCATCATCCTTTTGTCAACTTCTGTTGCTCTTCGTTGAGTGACTGACAAACCTAGAAACCAAAAAATAAAAAAAACAAGATTCAAAGAATTGTCAAGTTTGGATGCTGTTTTGATGCATTACTTCTGGTGCTCCTTTACACAGTTGGAGTAGGGATGTCGATACTGAAAATATGAAATCAGGAATTGTTGAAAAATATTCCTTGCAAATCCACGCCTAATAGTAATAATAGTCCTTGCAAAAATATTCCTTGAAAATCCACGCCTAATAGTAATAATAGTCCTTGCAAAAATATTCCTTGAAAATCCACGCCTAATAGTAATAATAGTCCTTGCAAAAATATTCCTTGAAAATCCACGCCTAATAGTAATAATAGTCCTTGCAAAAATATTCCTTGAAAATCCACGCCTAATAGTAATAATAGTCCTTGCAAAAATATTCCTTGAAAATCCACGCCTAATAGTAATAATAGTCCTTGCAAAAATATTCCTTGAAAATCCACGCCTAATAGTAATAATAGTCCTTGCAAAAATATTCCTTGAAAATCCACGCCTAATAGTAATAATAGTCCTTGCAAAAATATTCCTTGAAAATCCACGCCTAATAGTAATAATAGTCCTTGCAAAAATATTCCTTGAAAATCCACGCCTAATAGTAATAATAGTCCTTGCAAAAATATTCCTTGAAAATCCACGCCTAATAGTAATAATAGTCCTTGCAAAAATATTCCTTGAAAATCCACGCCTAATAGTAATAATAGTCCTTGCAAAAATATTCCTTGAAAAGCCACGCCTAATAGTAATAATAGTCCTTGCAAAAATATTCCTTGAAAATCCACGCCTAATAGTCCTTGCAAAAATATTCCTTGAAAATCCACGCCTAATAGTCCTTGCAAAAATATTCCTTGAAAATCCACGCCTAATAGTCCTTGCAAAAATATTCCTTGAAAATCCACGCCTAATAGTCCTTGCAAAAATATTCCTTGAAAATCCACGCCTAATAGTCCTTGCAAAAATATTCCTTGAAAATCCACGCCTAATAGTCATAATAGTCCTTGAAAAAATATTCTTTTAAAAATCCACGTCTCTAATAGTCCTTGAAAAAATATTCTTTTAAAAATCCACGTCTTTAATAGTCCTTGAAAAAATATTCTTTTAAAAATCCACGTCTCTAATAGTCCTTTAAAACATATTATTTAAAAAATCCACGCCTCTAATAGTCCTTGAAAAAATATTCTTTTAAAGTCCACGCTTCTTATAGTCCTTGAAAAAATATTCTTTTAAAAATCCACGCCTCTAATAGTCCTTGAAAAAATATTCATTTAAAAATCCACGCCTCTAATAGTCCTTGAAAAAATATTCATTTAAAAATCCACGCCTCTAATAGTCCTTGAAAAAATATTCATTTAAAAATCCACGCCTCTAATAGTCCTTGAAAAAATATTATTTAAAAAATCCACGCCTCTAATAGTCCTTAAAAAAATATTCTTTAAAAATCCATGCCTTTTAGTCCTTGAAATATATTCTTTAAAAATCCACCCCTCTTATAATCCTCCAAAAAATATTTCATTTCCTCATCCCTATTACAACTAAAACTTGGTCACATGGCCAACATCAGACCGAAAAACAATGATTGATGTTTAAAATTATAGCTCTAAGCTGTAAAATCGTCACTCAAAATCGGCTGCTTCTTGTGCCTTTGACGGTTGAACGATTGTCTATGCAAAACTGTTGCAAGTGTGACGTTGAGCATGATCACGAAGGCAATGATGATGATGACGATGGAGACGCTGAAGATAATAATGATTCCATTTTTATATTGTTTGGCATAGTTTGCATTGGTTCAATGCGTCACTTGTTGTTGTTAGTTTTGCATTAAAGCTTAAGTCATGATTTTAAACAATTATTTTGTTGTTGGATAAAAGGGGGGTCTTTCGGTTTTTTATCCTTTGCGCCCGGCAACAGCATCAACAATAACTATGTCCATCCATCTGATGATATTTTTCTTTTTCGCCATTGTACAGCATAAAGCCATGTTGATGGTGTCGCCATCATCTTATTGTCCGATTTATTGTTGCATTTACTTTTGTTTGTGGAAGCAACTTCTGATGATGTGTCTGAGTCTAAGGAAGGTGGTTTCTTGGTGGTTCCATTTGTGTGTGTGTGTGTGTGTGTCTGTGTGGTGGCATCGCTCATATCACAGACGTCCATCTTTAAAAAGGGGGATATTCATTCATTCATATTTTTTAAATCCGACAAAAGTTTTTGGGAAGATCCACAACAGCAGCATACGTAACTCGTTGAATGCTGCAATACATGTTGATTTTTTCTTTCGTTTTTCCTTTATGTTGTGCAGTTCTTTCGTGCTTTTGGATGAGCCTATAACACATAATAAATTTTCCTTTTTTCTTCTCTCCATTATGCCGAGTGGAATTTGGTTGCAAAAATGAGTGGTGAATAGGAAATATTGTGAAACGAGGGAGGTGTACTCATTGGAAAAAATATTGTCCGAGTAGGTGAATGATATTTTCGGCTCCTCTTAAAACACTTATTGTGGTAGTTCGAAAAATGTTATTTATTTGCTGCTAAAAAGTTAATTGTTAAACTGTGTGTGTATATGTAGACCTAGAGATATAGATATAGGCATGGCTCCAGATATACTTGGTATAGTTCATAGATTATATTATCTTTATTCCGATAAAGGTCGCTGTTCGTTCGTTCTTCGACTAAATATAACGCCTTCTTTTCGTAGAATCAACTAAACCTAGGAGATTACACCTAATCAAGCCAATGGGATTTAAATCGGTTCAAGTATGAATATATAGGGAAATATTTTCTAATGATTATTAGAGGAAAAGGTTGTATTTTTATGGAATTCTGTTTTTAGGACTATTAAATGTATAAGAGCTAATTTTTCAATGGCTAGTAGAGATACAGACATTTATATTTTAGAATTATCAGTAGTGTTGGCGGTTTATTTGAGATACCATTTGTATTTTGTTTTTGCAAAATAGTCAGGCTGAATCCCAGTTTGTTGTTTTTATAAAAAACAACTATTTATTAGTGGGGAATGTATGGCATTGTTTGCCGAGGGGTAAGGCAGGGAAGACTATAGAAAGGTTTTTTGTATAGAAGCAATAGCTTCTGGGGAGAATATCCCAACAAAAAACTAAGGGAACTGATGAGGATCAGTGGCGTGATCCGAAACTATTGGCTTCCCTGCCTTAACCATCGGCAAACAATGCCATACATTCCCCACTAATAAATAGTTGTTTTTATAAAAACAACAAACTGGGATTCAGCCTGACTATTTTGCAAAAACAAAATACAAATGGTATCCCAAATAAACCGCCAACACTACTGAAGTTGTAGACGCAGGCACGGTTAAACTGTTGGGTCTGTTGCTGTATACTAGCAACACCAACAAAGTCGTTGTGTGCATTTGTCGCGATGTGACAACACACAACAGTGGGAAAGGTGTGGTATTGTTTATAAATGACTTGTTAACCTCGAAGTGGGGCTCCAGCGAAATTCTCATGCAGTTTATATCATTGGTCAGCTAAGTACTTCACTTTGTTATAAAAGTCATTTGGGTATGAAAGGTTTTTTGTATAGAAGCAATAGCTTCTGGGGAGAATATCCCAACAAAAAAGTAAGGGAACTGATGAGGATCAGTGGCGTGATCCGAAACTATAGTCTTCCCTGCCTTACCCCTCGGCAAACAATGTCATACATTCCCCACTAATAAATAGTTGTTTTTTTTTTAAAAAAACAACAAACTGGAATTCAGCCAGACTATTTTGCAAAAACAACATTTTAGAATTATCTTTTATCGAACATATGGAGGTAGCGGTGTGGATTAAAAATGGTTATTGGCGTAAATAGTTTACGCAGGTATTTTCAAGGGTAGATTTATATGCGTGGTCAAAAAAGGCCACTATTGGATATATCGCTCCACCAGTTTTCCGGCGGTTCTTGAGAGCGTTTTTAAACGAATTTGGTACATTGGGTACTAAATTTCTCCACAAAAAATTAAAAATATAAGTCCAATGTCGGTATAGGTCCACTTTTTGGCATGTTCCCTATTTTTTCATTTCAAGTACCTGACAGTATACCTATGGTGGTAAGTTCGGCCCGGCCAAACATAACGCTTTTCACTTGTTACCGTTATAATTACTATGCTTTGTTTTCTAGACCTTTTTCGATCCTTCAGCCTTGTGGCTGAATGTTGACAAAGGGTCAACATTTTTAATAGTTATAAATCCAATATCAGGCGAATGGAATGTCCGATTAGAACCAAACTTGTCATAACCTATTAGCTTTTCAAAGCCTATATGAAGTCTGAAGGTGGGGCCCACTGGTACACTCCTTATGTTACCGAATATAAGGCCAAACTTTGCACCACCTATTATCATTGTCAAGCCTAGATGAAGTCCGAATGTGGGCCCGTCTGCCCTCTCCTCCGGTAACTCCACCAAACTTGTGGAGGTACTTGTAATTTATTTCAATAACCGATGTGATCAATATTCGAAGCGAAAACATATACCTTATATAAAACGGATAATAAATCCTGTGTGTAACTCCGAAAACCTCATCCACAAAATGGGAAATCCAGATTGCATTCGCAAATGCTCATAATTATGGGATTCGTCTCATCGGAGAATTTTATGATCCTCAGACATGAAAAATAAAACTGTGAGAAAGTCCAAAATTATAGGCTTTTGCCAAGGTATGGAGTTCGATATATTTTCGAGATTCATGAAGTAATGGATCGGATTGTTTATACAAATGTGTTGGAAAACCCTATGGTTCCCTTCGCTAAAGAAAATATACCGCTTGTTTCGGTGTTTGACCATAACCTCAAACATACACCGAAACATGTCAACGATTGCATGTGGGAGTTAAAAATTAGAGTTTTGTAATGACCAACAAAATCCTCAGCTTTTTACCCTATAGAAAAACTTCGGAGGATCACAAAAAGCACAATCAAAACAGTTTTGAAACATACAAAGCCTCTCCCAAAAGGTTCAGGGTGCAAGGAGCAGTATACCCATGGATTAAAGGCCTCGTAGATGTGCTGCCGTAGTGAATAATAATAGTTATGCTGTCGATTACTAGCTAAATTTCGTCGCAGATCTCAGAGTAAAAATCGGGTTTCTAAAATTTAGCTAATATATAATACCCCTAGAGGATGGTTGCATAAATAAATTACTGCTGCGTTATTTTGAACATCAAATTCAAAACATTAAAGACTCAATTTCCAACAACCCAGTTTTTTCCGGAAGATCATAACTTGTGACGAATTATGGGTTAGAGGTTTAAGAAAGGCCGAGAAGGTGGCTTCATTTTTACATCTACGGTTAAAAAAAAAGAATTGGGTTTGGCACAGCCCAATTCTTCAGGCGTACAAAGTAATTGTGAGTGAATTGAGCATTTCAGAACATTTTCAACATTGATCTTCCAGTCTCTACTGATTTTTTGATCTCGCCCATCTGAAAAGATTTACAGAATTTTTCGAATGCTTGTCTTCACGTTTCCCAAAATTAATATACCACATCGCAATATTAAACCCCGAGTTATCTCTTCCCTCCGTGACACAGTCTGTGGTGCACTTTAAATGAGATGCCGCCTTTTGGTGATGCCTTCTTGTGCAAAGTTCAGACGGCATTTTCGGTGTGTGTAATTGGCAAAAGGAAACACACAGTACGTGCCTCTTGCAACACAATTTTCATTTTTGCAAACTTTGTGGTATTCCTTTCATGCGCCATCGGAGTGTGAGGTTGAAGTTTGCGGCCCTCTCTTTCACACAGACACACACTTTGGTTAAAAATGCAGAGGGCCCCTATGTAGCAACTATGTAGCTGTTGGTTTCCTTTGTGCAAAATGTACTGTTGTGGTCGATGCTTTTGCATAAATTACAATTACAAGTCATCTGCCTGTCAGCGCTGACATAAAAGAACTGGTTTTTATGTCAGAAAATCTGCACAGCTCACAAACTCACCACAAACATCAGACCTCCAAAAACTGTAGAAAACGTAAAAAAGAAACACAGAATTCCCTATACGAAAATGAAAATCTGACAATAACTGGTCAAAAGGATGGAAAACTTGTTATTGATGGCACAAATCGAGGGTGAAAGTAATGACGATCATGCCGATTTTTTGGTTAAGATGATAATAATGATCATGTGATTTTTGTTGTTGTAGTGAGCGGGTAAAATCGAAAATAAACAATTTAGGAAAAGTGAAAACGATGTGATGGGTTTGAATTGGGGAAATAATTATAGTGTACA
Organism: Musca vetustissima; assembly: GCF_032173495.1. Lineage (NCBI taxonomy): Eukaryota > Metazoa > Arthropoda > Insecta > Diptera > Muscidae > Musca > Musca vetustissima. Next base: position 37,305 of record NW_026883025.1, read on the forward strand.
GACATCACATGTGTAGGTAAGTGTGCTTTAAGTAATATAATGAGAGGATAATTTGCTGTCCGTTGAATTTCGACAATTCGGATATGAGGATAGGATTTAGCAGTTTGTATTTGGGCTCTTGAAAGTTTTAACGAAACTTTGTATCGGCATTTTAACCAGAAAAACAATAGTATAGATAACCCCCATCAATCGTCACCCTGTCATAAGTCTTTCAGACGGTTCTTTCTAATTTAAAAATCGTAAATTTTAAGAATCGTACGAATTTACATTTTTTTTTGGTTCCAAACATTAAATTTATTTAAATTTGTTTATTTAAAAAAACTCTAAAACTAATTTTTCCTTGTTATATACATAGAGTAATACTCACATCTTTCGTATTTTTTGCATTTCCTTTCTAATCCAAAGACATGGATGGTCCATGTGACGAATTTTGACTATCAAACAGTTGTGAACGCCGAAAACGTCATATATCTGTATAAAATCTAGTTACCTTTTCAACAATTCCACCATATACATTTATCTTTAAGAATATTTCCAACTATCCCTCAATATTCGAAACGAAATAGTAAACGATTTTTTAAATTATTTCAATTCACTACAAAAATACGTTTTCGTAAAGTTCCGGAATTCCACCGCAAAATCATTTTGACAGATGAGTAGGATTGACAGATTTTGATTCGCAAAAAGCTGGAAAAACCGAAAAAGCTGGACAGAAAAATATACAAAATTCATACTCAAAATCGATCTATGAGGATGCTATGGCATGGTAAAAACTTGGTTGAAATATTCGATAGCCATAAAAAAATAATATATCACAAAAAGCATATTCGGCTGCTGCTGGAGCCTTTCAACAGGAAGACGGAAGACATTCACGCCTGTGTTTTAGGCGTTCCATCTATCCGAGGAGCAAATATCGATTCGGTCCAGTACCTTGTAGCAGTCAAGGTTCGTACTCATCTTAATGTAGCAGCAAATGTGCGGTCTAACACAGCACGGAAACTCTACGTCGAAAAGCTCAAACATAACAGATAGCAGAAACCTACTCCGCTCAACTTATCCACCTGCTTGAGGAAAGCACTCCGTGTCCCGATAATAATATAGAAGCACAATGGCAAATAATGGCCCACTCCCCACAAACTGCAGCAAAAGCAACAACCAAAGTCTACCATCAAGAAATCCGTGGTACTATCAAGGATGGAGGAGAAACGTATTTTCAGAAAAATGAAGAAAGAACAAGAAAAACGTGAGCGTGAGCAAATCGAGATGTACAGGAGTAAGAATGAAGTCCGGAAATTTTACCCACGAGTAATACACCAGGTAAAGATGGAAATCTGATGACATATACAGATAGCATACTGAGGATCTGGAAAGTGCATTTTGCAAAGCATTTGGTATCAAATGAAGGTGAAGACGATACCCCAGAACGTTATGAGATGACGGTATATCCAAGATGAGGTCAGAATTGCAATTAATCGATTGAAAAATAATACAGCACCATGTGCCGATGGATTACCAGCCGAACTATTCTAGGCCGGTTGTCAGACGATGGTGAGGAGCATACACCAGCTGATTAGTTCGATTTGGGTAGAGGAATGTATGCCCAATGATTGGAACGTCAGTATCCTGCGTCCCGTGCACAAAAAAGGAGAAAAGACGATATGTGCCAACTATAGAGGAATAAGTCTCCTTCCCATCCCAAATAAAGTGCTATCCAGCGTACTGTGTGAACGACTGAAGCCAAGGGTTAATGACATTATTGGACCATACCAATGTGGCTTCTGACCTCGCAAATCCACCATTGACCTGATTCACTCTGCGCCAAATCCTGGAAAAGGCTCATAACAACTATTCATCGATTTTGAGGCATTTAAAGCCATGCCACTGGATAACTTTGCGTGGCACAAGGTCAACAGTTAAAGTTGGAAAGAACCTCTCGGAGCTCTTCAATACCGAACGAGGATTCAGACAAGGTGACAGTTTGTCGTTTGACCTGTTTAATTTCCTGCTGGGAAAAGGTCATACGAGAGCCAAAGGTGAATAGAAATGGGACTCTGTATACCAAACAACGCGTGTTACCGCTCAACCTTTACAAGACGCTGATACTACCCGTGCTGTTATATGGATCTGAAGCATGAGTACTTGCGCAAACAGATGAGGCTGCTCTTGAGGTGTTTGAAAGAAAAATTATCCAAAAGGCCTCTGGGCCGATCTGCGTTGATGGTGAATATCGCCTTCGAATGAACTATGAGTTGGAGCATCTATTCTCGGACATCGCTGCAGCGCCTACTTTGGCTAGGTCATGTTGTGAGAATGGATGAAGATGCCCCAGCTAAAAAAAGCATATAAAAGCGAACCAAGTGAAGGGAAAGACAAAAATTAGATGGAAATATCAAGTGGAAGATAATATTGCCAAACATGGTCTTCCAAATTGGAAAAATTGCACAAAAGACCGACGCGCCTGGAAATCTTTTTTAAGCTCGGCTTATGGAACAGCCGCTCTGTAAGAAGTCATCTAGTTAAGTAAGATTTTCTACCCAAATTCTGAATAAATGTTAAAAAATATCAAAATTCGGGAGGTGCCGTAATCAGATATAATGAGGAAGAACAATAATTTACAAAATTGGTTTTTCGTGATTAAAGAAAATGATGGCGGGCACGATAACTCCTCACTCGAACATCGAAATCAGAAATTTCCAACCAGGGTACATGTGTGGATTTCGTATGAACTTCGCACAAAAATATAATGTCGGACCTTTGTTTTTAAAAACCTAGCTTGAAAATGGAAGATTGGATTGGATTTATCCAAGTTCATACGATAGATATATACTCACAGAAAAACGTGTCAAAGTTTGGAAGCCATTAAACGTTTGAGAAACACTCTTGCCGTCACTTGATGCTAACACAATAAATCGGCTATATCATCAAGAGTTGTTGAGATTTTCAATACATTTTTCAGTTAATGTTGGTTCCAATTAAATCAAAAAACATTTTTGATTTTTTTAATTTTTAAAATCAAATTTAATTTTTTTGAAACCGAGAATGGGGAGGGTCTGATCTTCTTGGATCTGTTTGACTGATATTTGTTTTCGAGATCCGCTGAGCAGAGTCTCCTAATGTATATGTATATATATTTTTTTTGCATGTGAAACAAACAACCTTTTCCCTTTTAAAATTACACATTTCGATAGACACTTCAAAAATGTAATTATTCCCCTTGTATAATTATACGCTTAGATTTCTACGGCAATAAATTGTAATTAATTATTGCACACTTGTAATTGTCTAATTTTTATGGTTACATTTCAAACATTAGATGTAGTCATAAATTTAGCAATTATACTGGCTGGATGACTGACTGCTAAAAAAATCCTTCAATTCGTTTCAATTGTCATGGTACGGAATGTGTGGTGCATCTCACATTGTCATCATCATCAGTGCAAGTAACATGGGCTTGAGCGTAAAAATGACTAAAACTAATGACAATTTTTATTACAATGACAACAATAGCAACAACAACACCACCAACAATCCAATAATGTTTGCAATTTATTATGGGTTTTTCGTTGTTGGTTTGCCACCTTTACTCATCAACGATTTAATTGCTTTTTGAGCTGGTGCTGCGGTTGTCTTTGGTGATTTCAGTTGAATGTGATTCGTTTTGTGAATTATATCTTTTCTGTATAGTATATGGGCCTGTTAATATGAATTACGTTCATATAATACCATGGTATTGTTTTTTCGCTGTTGCACTTTGAATTTATTTCGATAAATCATTTTTTGTCCGCAAAGAAGTCACCGAGGCTTTTATGTTGTGCCTCTCAAAACTACCACTTGTCATTTTATATCTCGTACAGGCGACAATACTAATGATGTTCTGCAATAAACTTGACTTGTATGAAATGAAAAAAAAGAAAATATTTCAGATTTCGAAGGACGATCTTGGTATGTAATATTAATCTATATGTTCATTGAGGGATGGTCCTAATGATGTGGCTACCATTGGAAGCTTGAACACAATATCAATGCAAAAATTTATTATAGACAAATATATTATATATATATTTTTTAAGGGGACCCCCCATTCTCGGGGTCAAAATTTTTGTTGATATAATTCGAATGTACACTGATTAAAGAATGTCTCCACAAAATTTCAAGTGAAAATCTCAAGAACTCTTGAAGATATATCCGATTTATTGTGTCAGCATCAAGTGACGGCTGAAGGGCTTCTCAGACTTTAATCGCGTTCTTCTCTAAACATTTTTTTGCGAATGGCGGGCACGATAACTCAAAAACTAATAATCCAATCGGTTCCAAATTTTGCAACGTTTCTCTGTGAGTGTATAGCTCTCGTATGAACTAGGATAAAGCCAATCGGTGAAGATCTTCCTTATTTTTTAACTTGGTTTTTGGTAAAAAATCTGCGATTTTCCAGAAATATTTTTTTAAAGGTCCACCATTTTGTTAATTTTAGAGCGAAGTCAATAATCCTAGTTCATACGAGAGCCAGACATGTACTCTTTCTAACACCGTTGGAATTTTCGGATTCCGATGTTCCAGTGAGGAGTTATCATGCCCGCCATCAAAAATAAGGAGTTTTCTTTAATTACAAAAAACAACAACAACAAAATAACAAAACTTTTTTGTAAATTATTTTTCTTCTCTTTTAAATCTTCAAATATATATGTGCAAAGTTACAAACCTTAACAAGCATTGGTATTGATTTACCAGCCCATTGAAAATCTTGAAAAATTAAAATCGAGAATGGGTTGGGTTCCCTTAAAAGGAGAAGCAGTACGGACTGACGAACAAACAAACAGAACTTTGTACATCGACTCTGAAACCTATGTTCGACTGAGACTACAAATTGGAATACCCGAAAATTTAAATTTGATATATTTTTGAGAGAATCTCGTAGTTCCGTCGATTCTAATATCATTGACAATACTGTATGTGAACATAATTGTATTATATTTACAACACATAATAATAATGTTTCATTCTAAATCTCTTTCAGGTTATATACCTCCATGGGCTACCAATACATCTTTGTGTAGCACAAAAGGTATGTAACTTATTTATATTACTGAAATATTCATTTATTTTTTATTTCGTTAAGTATACCCGCAATTTATAACCTAGTGTAGTATTATGACAATTTGCTGCTCCCATTTTTTGACACTAACATTATTTTCACAATAAATACCATTCACACACAACCAAGCAATTCATTGACTGATATTTCAATCATTTATCAATTTGTTTTCTTAATTTTTTATCTCTTATGTTTTTTTCTGTTCTTCAAAATTTACCATTTACCATTCGTCGAAAATTCCTTTTTGCCAATATGGCGTTAAATAATGTCAGCAATTTAAAAATAATTATCACATAATTTGTTGGCAATTTATGTGTTTGCAAAAATTGTAGCGTGTGTTTACTTCAAAATGTTTGACCGTGAGTGCAATCAAAGGTAGTAAAATCAAGTTCTACTAGGTAAGAGATAAAGTTTTTGATTTTTGAAATAAAAATAAATAACAATAGAAACCGAAAAAGAACAAAGAAAAATATTTAAATGTATATTAGACGGTGTCGACTTTGTGATGACCTATAACATGATATTTGTATACCCTCCAGGTGGAGTGGGCGAAATATTCGTCAAAGACAAAATTTATGAGTTTTATGCCATTTTAGGGCAAAATATCATTCATGTAAATGTTTTTATTTATTTATTTTTTGAGATGAGCTACATTATCGAAGTTTGAATTAAAATTTATGTTCGATCGGATAGTCGGTTTAGAAGTGTCCGCCAGTTTGTGTATTGAAATCACTATATAAATTACAATATTTGATTAGGGTTTTGGCACATATATCGATATTAGTATGTTGGGTATTGAAAATAAAATAAATTCGTCCACACCTTCTTATAGAACCCAATAGTTGTAATTTTGCGGTTATAGGTACGGTTTTGACCGACTTATCTATGATTCATAGGTTCAAAAATTGAGTTATGGTGTGTTAATTTTTTTTTGGCAACCCTAATGTTTATGAAGAAAAATATGTATACCCTTGCAAGTTATTTTCTTCAGTCAAATCGAATAGTCTTGATTTATATTAGGCGAGTTTATTTGCGGCAATTTTTATCGTTCTCTTTTGAACTTGCTCCATGCGTCTATACAAGGCAATTCGATTTCCAAAATATTTTTTTATTTGTTGTTTTTTCACATTTAAATATACATATGTATATAAAATGTCAACAAATACGAAAAACACAAAACGGATTGCCAGAAAATTGTCGGTACGAGCAATTTTTTTTCATTTCTATACCCCTTGCCCCTCTCTCCTACAAACAAAGACTTGCCGCAAGTAAACTCGCCTAATCTAAATCAAGACATACGGAATATATTTAATAAACGTATGGTCTGTTCCCTTACTCCAAGAATCTACTACTTTTTACTACGATTACGAATTTTCCTTTATGATATCGAAGAAAATAGTAAAATCTAGTAGATTCTTACAGTACGGGAACAGACCAATATACTTCATTTATTTCGGGTCCATCAGTATCGTTTCCGTCCATATTTTCTTATACCATTAACTAAATACCACAAGACGAGATATTTTGATCTCCAAAATGCCAAATGTATTGGCTGTAATTTAGTATTTTGGGTAATATGAAAATATAAAAATTTGGAAGGTGGCGTTATATGGGAGTTAGCCTAAAAATTGGACCAATATTTATGCATTTTGGTAACTTTCTTACTTTCTTCTTCACGAGAATCAATCCACATACCAATTCGATTAAATAGCGTTTTCAAAATGCCGAATAAAGATGAGTACCGTTATATGTAGGCTACCCCGAAACTTGGATCAATATACATAGATAATTTTTATGTTAGTTGTCACGCTCGGAAACCCCCTCCTACTATGAAAAAGAAAATCAAAACCCCCACAAACGTATAAAGGACTGTATTGTAGCTGTCATGAATCGAGTCGTAAATTTGGCTGCGGATTTATGGTTAATAGGAGAATAAAAAACCTCGCCTACAGATTCACTCCAGTAGATGAGCAAATTGCTATAATCCGCATAAAAGCGAGTTATTCTACAGCGCCCATTCTCCGACGGAAGACAAAGATGAACAGACCAAACACATATTTTAATGCAAAACTTGGAGAGTTTTAGCCCCACCGTCGGAATATTCAGTCTCCATAAAGAAACATCCGACAAAGGCATGACATTGTAGATTCAAGCACCTCGATATACACAAGTCCATCTGGATTTCTCCTGATCAAGCAACGAGAAATCAAGTTGATCATGTTGTGATAGACGGAAGGCATTCATCCAGTGTATTAAACATTCGATCGATCCCAGTAGCGAATATCGATTCGACCATTACCTTGTGGCAGCCCAAGTTCACACCTGTCTAAATATACCAGCAAAGGTGCAATCTAATGTAACACGAAAACTCGTCGTCGAAAAGCTGCAAACACAACATATAGCAGAAGCCTACTCCGCTCAACTTACCCACTTGCCTGACGAAAGCACTCCTTGTCCGATAACAATATAGAAGCACAATGGCACAGAATTGTCCACCCCAAGATGGAAACGTGGTGACAGATACAGATAGCGTGTTGAGGATCTGGAGGGCACATTTTTAAAAGCTTCTGGTATCAAATAGTAGCGGTGAAGAAGATCCCTCAGAACGAGTAAGAGATGACGGTATGGAGTGTATATCACCTAGCCAGGATGAGGTCAGAATAGCAGCCAATCTGCTGAAGAATAATAAAACAGCAGGTGCCGATAGGTTACCAGCCGAACTATCCAAGACTTGCATCCACTCTGTAGTACAATTTGGCTAGAGGAATGTATTCCCAACGATTGGAACCTCAGCATTCTGTGTCCCATGCACAAAGAAGACATATGTGCCAACTATACAGGAATAAGTCTCCTTCGCATCGCATATAAAGTGTTATCCAGCGTGCTGTGTGAACGACTGATGTCAATGTTTAATGACTTTATAAGTGCTGCTTCAGGCCTGGCAAATCCACCATTGACCAAATTTTTACTCTGCGTCAAATCCTGGAAAAGACCCACGAGAAACACATGAACACATTCCACCTATTCGTCAACTATAAAGCTGCATTCGACAGCCCTATCCGTTTAGAGGTGATTAAAACCATGTCTGCGTTCGGTATTCCTGCAAAATTAATACGGATATGCAGGATAACATTGATTGGCACAAGGTCAGCAGTTATAGTCGGAAAGGAACTCTCGGATCCCTTTAATGCTGAACGAGGATTTAGACAAGGTGACGGTTTGTCGTGTGACCTGTTTAACACCCTACTGGAAAAGGTCATACAAGATGCAAGACTTTGTAACTTGTAAACTGTGGAACTTGTAAACTACAGGCTTGAGGTACCGTCATTAACAAAAGTAATAACATTAGGAGAATTGTGTTGGCCAACAGATGCTACTGTGGTCTGAGTAAGTAACTCAACAGCAAGCCCACCTC
>NW_026883026.1:0-46133 GCF_032173495.1 Musca vetustissima
GTATAGACCCTTGAAAAAAAATATTTACAAAATCCACGCCTTGTATAGGCCCTTGAAAAAAATATTTAAAAAATTCACGCCTTGTATAGACTCTTGAAAAAATTATTTAAAAAATCCACGCCTTGTATAGACCCCGAAAAAAATTATTTAAAAAATCCACGCCTTGTATAGACCCTTGAAAAAATTATTTAAAAAATCCACGCCTTGTATAGACCCTTGAAAAAATTATTTAAAAAATCCACGCCTTGTATAGACCCTTGAAAAAATTATTTAAAAAATCCACGCCTTGTATAGACCCTTGAAAAAATTATTTAAAAAATCCACGCCTTGTATAGACCCTTGAAAAAATTATTTAAAAAATCCACGCCTTGTATAGACCCTTGAAAAAATTATTTAAAAAATCCACGCCTTGTATAGACCCTTGAAAAAATTATTTAAAAAATCCACGCCTTGTATAGACCCTTGAAAAAATTATTTAAAAAATCCACGCCTTGTATAGACCCTTGAAAAAATTATTTAAAAAATCCACGCCTTGTATAGACCCCGAAAAAAATTATTTAAAAAATCCACGCCTTGTGGAAAACTCCGAAAAAAATTATTTAAAAAATCCACGCCTTGTATAGACCCTTGAAAAAATTATTTAAAAAATCCACGCCTTGTATAGACCCTTGAAAAAATTATTTAAAAAATCCACGCCTTGTATAGACCCTTGAAAAAATTATTTAAAAAATCCACGCCTTGTATAGACCCTTGAAAAAATTATTTAAAAAATCCACGCCTTGTATAGACCCTTGAAAAAATTATTTAAAATATCCACGCCTTGTATAGACTCTTGAAAAAATTATTTAAAAAATCCACGCCTTGTATAGACCCTTGAAAAAATTATTTAAAAAATCCACGCCTTGTATAGACCCTTGAAAAAATTATTTAAAAAATCCACGCCTTATGTAGACCCCTGAAAAAATTATTTAAAAAATCCACGCCTTGTATAGACTCTTGAAAAAATTATTTAAAAAATCCACGCCTTGTATAGACCCCGAAAAAAATTATTTTAAAAATCCACGCCTTGTATAGACCCCGAAAAAAATTATTTAAAAAATCCACGCCTTGTATAGACCCTTGAAAAATTTATTTAAAAAATCCACGCCTTGTATAGACCCTTGAAAAAATTATTTAAAAAATCCACGCCTTGTATAGACCCTTGAAAAAATTATTTAAAAAATCCACGCCTTATGGTGAGCTTTGAAAAAATTATTTAAAAAATCCACGCCTTATGGAGAGCTTTGAAAAAATTATTTAAAAAATCCACGCCTTGTATAGACCCTTGAAAAAATTATTTAAAAAATCCACGCCTTGTATAGACCCTTGAAAAAATTATTTAAAAAATCCACGCCTTGTATAGACCCTTGAAAAAATTATTTAAAAAATCCACGCCTTGTATAGACCCTTGAAAAAATTATTTAAAAAATCCACGCCTTGTATAGACCCTTGAAAAAATTATTTAAAAAATCCACGCCTTGTATAGACCCTTGAAAAAATTATTTAAAAAATCCACGCCTTATGTAGGCTCTTGAAAAAATTATTTAAAAAATCCACGCCTTATGTAGGCTCTTGAAAAAATTATTTAAAAAATCCACGCCTTATGTAGGCTCTTGAAAAAATTATTTAAAAAATCCACGCCTTATATAGACCCTTGAAAAAATTATATAAAAAATCCACGCCTTGTGGAGAACCGTAAAAAAAATTATTTATAAAATCCACGCCTTGTGGAAAACTCCGAAAAAAATTATTTAAAAAATCCACGCCTTATGGAAGACTCCGAAAAATATTATTTAAAAAATCCACGCTTGTGAAAGACTACGAAAAAAATTATTTAAAAAATCCACGCCTTGTGGAAGACTCCGAAAAAAATTATTTAAACAATCCACGCCTTGTATAGACCCCGAAAAAAATTTTAAAAAATCCACGCCTTGTGTAGACCCCGAAAAAAAGTTATTTAAAAAATCCACGCCTTGTGGAAGATTCCGAAAAAATGATTTAAAAAATCCACGCCTCGTGGAAGACTCCGAAAAAAAGTTATTTAAAAAATCCACGCCTTGTGGAAGATTCCGAAAAAATGATTTAAAAAATCCACGCCTCGTGGAAGACTCCGAAAAAAATTATTTAAAAAATCCACGCCTTGTATAGACCCCGAAAAAATTATTTAAAAAATCCACGCCTTGTATAGACCCCGAAAAAAATTATTTAAAAAATCCACGCCTTGTATAGACCCCGAAAAAAATTATTTAAAAAATCCACGCCTTGTATAGACCCCGAAAAAATTATTTAAAAAATCCACGCCTTGTATAGACCCCGAAAAAAATTATTTAAAAAATCCACGCCTTGTATAGACCCTTGAAAAAATTATTTAAAAAATCCACGCCTTGTATAGACCCTTGAAAAAATTATTTAAAAAATCCACGCCTTGTATAGACCCTTGAAAAAATTATTTAAAAAATCCACGCCTTGTATAGACCCTTGAAAAAATTATTTAAAAAATCCACGCCTTGTATAGACCCTTGAAAAAATTATTTAAAAAATCCACGCCTTGTATAGACCCTTGAAAAAATTATTTAAAAAATCCACGCCTTGTATAGACCCTTGAAAAAATTATTTAAAAAATCCACGCCTTGTATAGACCCTTGAAAAAATTATTTAAAAAATCCACGCCTTGTATAGACCCTTGAAAAAATTATTTAAAAAATCCACGCCTTGTATAGACCCTTGAAAAAATTATTTAAAAAATCCACGCCTTGTATAGACCCTTGAAAAAATTATTTAAAAATTCCGCGCCTTGTATAGACCCTTGAAAAAATTATTTAAAAAATCCACGCCTTGTATAGACCCTTGAAAAAATTATTTTAAAAATCTACGCCATGTGGAGGTCCATGAAAAAATTATTTAAAAAATCCCCTACCGTTCTGAATTCATAAATGTTCATGTTCCATCCCGGCAGTAACCAATGAAGCATTATAATTTTTTTTTTGCCAGATAACCCTGCTACCCTCCCCCCCTTGACACCATTTAAAAATATTTCGCCTGTCATCCAGTTTTTATATCTTCGGTGTGAACCACTCAATATCGTAGCTTATTCAGCTTCGAATGCATCTGTTTCAGCAAATTGCTGTCACATTTCATGAATTTTTCCCACTCTTGTTGTTGTTGTTGCCCCGCTCCTTAAAAAGGAAATGTCTTTACAACATGTTTTGCATAAATTGCAACAAATTTTCTTCATAGCATCTATTGTTTGAATGGAGAGAGAGAAAAAAAACGACTTCTTATAATCGGATGGATGCAAGGCAAACGAAGCAAGAATACGAAAAAAGAAAACAACAACAACGATTTTAAACGACATCTAAAGAAATTGAAAAGGAACAGGAACTGGGAAAAATATTTTCAAGAAGAAGAAGAAGAAGCAACAACTAACTTTCTTAAAATCCATGATGTGACGTCGTCGTCGTTGAAGACGATGTCTTCTTCTTCTTCCTCTTCGTTGTCAATGTCGTTTTGCTGGTCCCCACGATTATGGTGTAACAATAAAATCAAATTGCCAACAATAACAACAAAAAAAAAAACAAATGGAAATTGCATTCACATTTTTTTGAATACAATGGAACTCGACCTGGGACCCTACACGAAGTGTTCGGAAATCATACTTTTTTCAGGACCCAAGAGGATACCCCTTAAAAAAATATATTTTTTGGGACTATCTTTAGTACCACAAACCGATTTTTTAAATAGGAAAAATATCCTCATTTCTGTAGGGTATATGTCCTGGCCTCCTGTGATCTGCCTTAGGGTCCCTTGCATGTTGATTCGTCTGTCACATGAATGAGTGACTGCTTGATTGGCTAAAATGACAATTTTGACAATTGCCTTGGTGTGAACATTTATTTCTATGTCATCGAATGTCGTTTTTGCTACGGGTCTAATCCTTCTGCAGGGCCAAAGGAAGTGTTAAATGTGGTCATAGAAAACAGCTATAGCTGCTTTTAAGAATGCAAATGATTTGCAATATTGGAACCACAAAAAAATGTCAAATGGCAGGCGTGATGTTGTTTGGATTAACAAGTATTAAAAAAAAAACTGAAAACTATTCGACTATTATTGAAAGGATAAAAAAAGGGAGATTTAAAAACATTTTTAAGATCCTAAATAAGGCCTGGATTTTTTAAATAATTTTTTTGTTACACCTACATAAGGCGTGAAGAAACATCCGACAACGGCATGAGGTTGAATGACTAAGCGGCAGCAAAAAAAAAAACATGGTAGTTAGCAGCACCAGATTCAAGCATCTCGATATGCACTGGATTTCTCCCGATCTCGATATACACAAGGCCACCTGGATTTCTCCCGATCGAACAATGATAAATCAAAATGATCATGTTGTGATAGACGGAAGGCATTCTTCCAGTGTTTTAGACGTCCGATCGATCCGGGGAGCGAATATCGATTCGGACCACTACCTTGTAGCAGCCAAGGTACGCACCCGTCTTAATATAGCAGCAAAGGTGCGATCTAACACAACACGGAAACTCGACGTCGAAAAGTTGCAAACACAACAGGTAGCCGAGGTCTACTCCGCTCAACTTACCCAACTGCTTGGCGAAAGCACCCCTTGTCCCGATAATAATATAGAAGCACAATGGCAGAGAATTGCCCACTCCCTACAAACTGCAGCAAAAGCAACACTTGACTACCAAAGATCACCATCAAGAAATCCATGGTACGACCAGGAGGGTCATAATGCTACCGATGTGAAAAACGCAGCGTATAGGACAACCCTGCGGACAGTAGCAACACGTAATGCGATGGAGAACTATCGGAAGAAAAGGAGAGGGGTATTTTCAGAAACTAAAGAAGAAATAACAAGAAAAACATAAGTGTGAGCAAATCGAGATGTACCGGAGTCAGAATGAAGTCCGAAAATTCTATCTACAAGTAAAACACCAAACCGAAGGCTTTGGTGCAGGCACATCCTCCTGTAGAGATTAAGAAGGAAACCTGGTGACAGTTATAGACAGCGTGCTGAGGATCTGGAAGGAGCATTTTGAAAAACTTCTGGTATAAAATAGTGGCGGTGAAGAAGATACCCCAGAACCAATAATAGATGACGGCAAAGAGTGTATACCACCTAGCCAAGATGAGGACATAAAAGCAATAAATCGGCTCAAGAATAATAAAGCAGCAGGAACCAGCCGAACTATTTAAGACTCGTGGTCAGATGCTGGGCAGGTACATGTACCAGCTGACTAGTACAATTTGGCTAGAGCAAAGCATGCCCAATGATTGGAACCTCAGCATGCTGTGCGCCGTGCACAAAAAAGGAGGCAAGACGATATGTGCCAGCTGTAGAGGAATAAGTCTCCTTCCCATCGCATATAAAGTGCTAACCAGCGTGCTGTGTTAACGATTGAAGTCAATGGTCAATGACAGCATTGGACCATACCAATGCGGCTTCAGATATGGCAAATCCACCAATGACCAGATTTTCACTCTGCGAAAAATCCTGGAAAAGTTCCACGAAAAACACATCGACACATACCACCTATTTGTCGACTATAAAGCCGCATTCGACAGCCCTATCTGTTCAGAGGTGTTTAAAGCCATGTCTACGTTCGGCATTCCTGCAAAATTAATAAGGCTATGTAGAATAACTTTAAGTGGCGCAAGGTCAGCAGTTAACATCGGAAAGGACCTCTCGGAGCCCTTTAATACCGAACCAAGATTCAGACAAGGTGACAGTTTGTAGTGTGACCTTTTTAACATCCTGCTGGAAAAGGTCATACGAGACGCAAAGGTGGACGGAAATGACACTCTGTACACCAAACAACACATGTTACTCGCCTACGCCGATGTCATCGATATAATGGGTCGAACATTACGAGCGGTAACAGCCACCTATGAACAAATTGAGAAGGCGTCTGCCAAAGTGGGTCTGGCAGTAAGCGGCGAGAAGACCAAGCTGATGGTATCAACGCGCAAGACGTCCACTAGACTCGGATCAACTGTGGAACTTTGTACCGTCATAAATAAAACGAATGACATCAGTTTTGAAATTCGGAGAGGGATTGTGATGACCAACAGATGCTACTATGGTCTAAGTAAGCAGTTTAGAAACAAGGTCACCTTCCGCCGAACGAATGACATCAGTTTTGAAATTCGGAGTAGGATTGTGAGGGCCAACCGATGCTACTATGGTCTGAGCAATCAACTCAAAAGCCGGGCCACCTCCCGCCAGACCAATCTCACACTCTACAAGACGTTGATACTACCCGTGCTGTTATATGGATCTGAAGCATGGGTACTTGCGCAAGCAGATGAGGCAGCTCTTGGAGTGTTTGAGAGAAAAATTCTCCGAAAGATCTATGGGTCGATCTGCGTTGACGGCATCGAATGAACCACGAGCTTTACAATTTATACGCGGACATCGACATAGTCAGTCGTATTGAGCTGCAGCGACTACGGTGGCTAGGCCATGTTGTGCGAGTGAATGAGAATGCCCCAGCTCAAAAGGCATATAAAAGCGAACCTACTGATGATTGTCCCGTAGAAGGGGAAGGCCCCGAATCATATGGAAAGACCAAGTAGAAAACAACATCTTGGATCGTGGTCTTTCAAATTGGTGGAGATGCTCACAAGACCGACGCGCTTGGAAATCTTTTTTAAGCTCGGCTTATGGAACAACCGTTCTGTAACAAGCCAGCTAAGTAAGTAACCAAGGCGTGGATTTTTTAAATAATTTTTTCAGGGGTCTACATTAGGCGTGGATTTTTTAAATAATTTTTTCAGGGGTCTACATAAGGCTTGGTTTTTAAATAATTTTTTCTAGGGTCTACATAAGGCGTGGATTTTTTAAATAATTTTTTCAGGGGTCTACATAAGGCGTGGATTTTTTAAATAATTTTTTCAGGGGTCTACATAAGGCGTGGATTTTTTAAATAATTTTTTCAGGGGTCTACATAAGGCGTGGATTTTTTAAATAATTTTTTCAAGGCTTACCATAAGGCCTGGATTTTTAAATAATTTTTTCCAGACCCTACATAAGGCCTCGATTTTTTTTAAATAATTTTTTCTCACACCTACATAAGGCCTCGATTTTTTTAAATAATTTTTTCTTGTCTCACCATGCCACCATGGCGTATAACTATTATTATTTAATTTCCGCAAACGGACTCGATTGCGTATGTATGCTAATAATATCCCTATATATTAATCATACGTCACCCTAAATATTCCCATAGAAAATTTGTATGAATTAATTTAAATGCCATAATTTTTATTCAATGTAAAATTTTTTCCATAAATAATTTCCTTTCCTGGAAAAAAATATTGTTACATCCTTTTACGCACACACACAAAGAGACACCGTGCACGTATATTTGCCCATAAATCCTAATTTATTATGCCTGACAATACATTTATGGCTTAAACGCGATCTAAGATGTAGAAGAATAAGCTGGTGGAGAAGAAAAAACAAATTCCTGCAGAATAGAGGCCTAACAGTGACAAGAACGAAGCGTGTGAACGTTAAATACTCGGGACTAAAATATGTTACCTTTTTACGTGACATTGATTATCAGGCCGAAGCCGAAGAGAACGAAGGAACGTGGCTGGAGAACTTTCAACGGATAAAATGTGATAAGGACGGTGATGGTAAGTGAAAGCAGTGATGGTGGTCGGGGAGGTATCAGAGGCAAGTTAAGGAACGGGATATTTCCATAGCTACCTCAAAACGGAAGGCATACAGTCATACATTGCTACGGAGGTCAAGGGTCTGTATGAGGCGTGGATTTTTAAAATTATTTTTTTCGGAGGTCTACATAAGGCGTGGATTTTTTAAATAATTTTTTCGGAGGTCTACATAAGGCGTGGATTAAATCATTTTTTCGAGGCTCTATATAAGGCGTGGATTTTTTAAATCATTTTTTCGAGGGTCTATATAAGGCGTGGATTTTTTTTGGATTTTTTAAATCATTTTTTCGAGGGTCTATATAAGGCGTGGATTTTTTAAATCATTTTTTCGAGGGTCTATATAAGGCGTGGATTTTTTAAATCATTTTTTCGAGGGTCTATATAAGGCGTGGATTTTTTAAATCATTTTTTCGAGGGTCTATATAAGGCGTGGATTTTTTAAATCATTTTTTCGAGGGTCTATATAAGGCGTGGATTTTTTAAATCATTTTTTCGAGGGTCTATATAAGGCGTGGATTTTTTAAATCATTTTTTCGAGGGTCTATATAAGGCGTGGATTTTTTAAATCATTTTTTCGAGGGTCTATATAAGGCGTGGATTTTTTAAATAATTTTTTCGAGGGTCTATATAAGGCGTGGATTTTTTAAATCATTTTTTCGAGGGTCTATATAAGGCGTGGATTTTTTAAATCATTTTTTCGAGGGTCTATATAAGGCGTGGATTTTTTAAATCATTTTTTCGAGGGTCTATATAAGGCGTGGATTTTTTAAATCATTTTTTCTCACACCTTGGCCTATATAAGGCGTGGATTTTTTAAATCATTTTTTCGAGGGTCTATATAAGGCGTGGATTTTTTAAATCATTTTTTCGAGGGTCTATATAAGGCGTGAATTTTTTAAATCATTTTTTCGAGGGTCTATATAAGGCGTGAATTTTTTAAATCATTTTTTCGAGGGTCTATATAAGGCGTGGATTTTTTAAATCATTTTTTCGAGGGTCTATATAAGGCGTGGATTTTTTAAATCATTTTTTCGAGGGTCTATATAAGGCGTGGATTTTTTAAATCATTTTTTCGAGGGTCTATATAAGGCGTGGATTTTTTAAATCATTTTTTCGAGGGTCTATATAAGGCGTGGATTTTTTAAATCATTTTTTCGAGGGTCTATATAAGGCGTGGATTTTTTAAATCATTTTTTCGAGGGTCTATATAAGGCGTGGATTTTTTAAATCATTTTTTCGAGGGTCTATATAAGGCGTGGATTTTTTAAATCATTTTTTCGAGGGTCTATATAAGGCGTGGATTTTTTAAATCATTTTTTCGAGGGTCTATATAAGGCGTGGATTTTTTAAATCATTTTTTCGAGGGTCTATATAAAGGCGTGGATTTTTAAAAAAAGTTTTTCTGAATCTGTTTAAGGCGTGGATTTTTTAAATATTTTTTTAAGGACCCACATAAGGCCTAAATTTTTATACCCTTCACCACACTTTGGTGCAGGGTATTATGTCTTTGTGCATATGTTTGTAACAGGCAAGCATAATCGAGATACACCCATGGTTCCTTTTGAGAATATGCATAGAATCACTTTTTGAGTCGATTTATGCATGTCCGTCCGTCCGTCTGTCCATGTTAAAATGTAAACAAACTACAGGTCGCATTTATGATCCGAATTGAATGAAATTTGGCACAGCTCATTTGTTTGGCGCTATTGAAATTGGGAAGAATCGGTTCAGATTTAGATATAGCTCCCATATATATTTTCGTCCGATTTAAGGTAAATGGTATTTGCACGAAATTTGGCATAGCGTAATGAATTAGGTCTCGAATGATGTGTGCAAAGTTTCGCGAAAATCGGTTCAGATTTAGATATAGCTTCCATATATATTTTCATCCGATTTAAGGTAATTGGTGCACCAAAGACCCTATATATCGTTCGATTTGCACGAAATTTGGCATAGCCTACTGGATTAAGTCTCGAATGATATGTGCTAAGTTTCATGGAAATCGGTTCACATTTAGATATAGCTCGCATATATATCTTCACCCGATTTAAGGTAAATGGTGCACCAAAGACCCTATATATCATTCGATTTGCACGAAATTTGGCATGGCGTACTGAATTAAGCCTGGAAAGATGTGTGCCAAGTTTCATGGAAATCGGTTCAAATTTAGATATAGCTCCCATATATATTTTTGGCGGATTTAAGGCAAATGGTGCACCAAAGTCCCTGAAAATCTTTTCATTTGCAGGAATTTTGGCATGGCGTACTGAATTAAGTCTAGAATAATGTGTGCAAAGTTTCATGAAAACCGGTTCAGATGTAGATATAGCTCCTATATATAGTTTAGCCCGATTTTAGGTAAATGATACACCAAAGTCTTTGGAAATCTTTTGATTTGCACTAATTTTGGTGTGTGAAAAGTTTCGTGAAAATCGGTTTAGATTTAGATATAGCTGGTTAAAAAATATATACGTGTTTTAAATTCATTTTTCAAAGTCAACATAAGGCCTGAATTTAAAAAAAAAATTCTCGAGGTTCCACTGTCCTCTAATGTGTTTGCATTTAAATACCCTCACAATCTCTCTCCAGCCTATCAACACTCCTCCGTGAATATATCGTCTGCATGAAGACACCACACAGCCAGATACTGTCAACACGTTGTCATTCGTTGTTGTTGGTAATTCGTTTTTTTGCTGGTCCATATTTGCCGAACATAGCACGTGATGGCTGGTATTGCCATTTAGTTCGCCATTCTCTTCGCCATCGACTGGATTTGTTTGACATTTAATGTGGGCTTAAAAAGTTGTTAGCAAACACACAAAATATTCCTTCGTTTCCTTTGTTATTTGCGCTGCACAATGGAGTTTATAAAATAAACATGGCTAAATGGTAGTCCAAAACGTGCGTTAAAGATTAGAATCGCTCGGCAAATATTTAGGCGATGCGAATAAAACGTGTTAAATTCACAGTGACGACAGTATTTGGTCGGGAGAAAAAAAAATAAATATTTTTCTAATGAGGTGTGGAGGGCAGCACATGTAACGAGGGCGGGAATTGAGAGCAATGGGAGGCATTGAAAAAAAAAAATGATTTTAAAAATCCACACCTTATGTAGACCCCAGAAAAAATGATTTAAAAAATCCACACCTTATGTAGACCCCAGAAAAAATGATTTTAAAAATCCACACCTTATGTAGACCCCAGAAAAAATGATTTAAAAAATCCACGCCTTATGTAGACCCCAGAAAAAATGATTTAAAGAATCCACGCCTTATGTAGACCCCAGAAAAAATGATTTAAAAAATCCACACCTTATATTTGTGTATAATTTTGTTATTAAATAAACGTCTTATATTTAAGAAATCCATGCCCCGCATTTTTTACAAAACGCACGCTTCATACACATAAGTTCTTGAAAAAAACTTAAATAATCCAAACCTATGTTGGTAGCTGGAAAATTTATTTTTAATAAAAATCCACACCTTATCTAATATCTTTGAAAATTTTAGTTTCTTCATAATCTTAAAACATAAGTCTAAAACATTATATTAAAGTATGTATTCGGATTTAGAAACTAGACATTTCACCCTTTCAAATACTTTTTATTTCACATTAATGCGACCATTATTACCAAAGTTACAGCCTTTCAAAGGATCAACCCAACAGCACAGCACTGCAATTCAATAATATGCATGCACGCACAATCAGTAGAGCATGCAAACGAGAGAGATGGGTCTCTATTTGCTTGGTCCGCTGATTGTGCGTACATGCACGCATTATTGAATTGCAGTGTCTATTGATGTTAACGGTTCTCATTCTCATGGGACAATGTAAATGAATAGATGAGATTACACATGTGCTCTTCTCAGTGTATCGTTCTCCGGCCTCTACTGTGGTGATATTGTTATGTTTCACATAGTGGGTGGTAATGGGAGAATAGATGGTGGTAGCAAATACTGTTGTTGTTGTGTGATTTCATATTATTGTGGTGCAGTTTAGGTGGGTGATGGATCTCTCTTTGCTTGCTCCGCTGATTGTGCGTGAATGCATATTTTTGAAATGCAGTGTCTATTGATGTTAACGGTTCTCATTCTCATGGGACAATGTAAATAAGTAGATGAGATTACAACACATGTGCTCTTCTCAGTGTTTCGTTCTTTCCACTCTGGTGATATTGTTATCGTTCACATAGTGGGTGGTAATGGGTGGATGGATGGTCATAGCAAATGCTGTTGTTGTTGTGTGCTTTCTTATTATTGTGGTGCAGTTTAAGTGGGTGATGTGAGATGGATCTCTCTTTGCTTGCTCTGCTGATTGTGCGTGCATGCATGCATTATTGAATTTCAGTGCTGTGTTGTTGGGTCAAAACAACATGTTTTGTTGTTGTTAGTGTCTATTGATGTTAACGGTTCTCATTCTCATGGGACAATGTAAATGAGCAGATGAGATTACATATGTGCTCTTCTCAGCGTTTCGTTCTCTGGTCTCTATTGTGGTTATATTGCAAAGTTGAACAGAAGTTAATTGAGAGTAAGAATGTGAGAGCGTAACTGAGAGATAATCATCGAAAATGACTGATGAAAAGAGATAAAAAGAGAATACGTTGTTAGCAATCACCGCTGTCGTACTATTTTGTGCATTAGTGTTATATTGCTATGGTTCACACAGTGGGTGGTAATGGGAGAATAGATAGTGGTAGCAAATACTGTTGTTGTGTGCTTTCATATTATTGTGGTGCAGTTTAAGTGGATGATGGGAGATGGATCTCTGCTTGATCCGCTGATTGTGCGTGCATGCATGTTTTTGAATTGCAGTGCTGTGCTGTTGGGTTGATTCTTTAAATGGGGATGTAATTTTGGTAATAATGGTCGGATTGATGTGAAATAAAAAGCATTTGAAAGGATAAAGTGTCTTGTTTCTAAATCAGTGTTGGGCAAAATTAAATTGGGAGCAAGTGTGTGCGAGCGTAACTGAGAATTCACCATTAAAAGCGACTGACGTAAAGACATATATGGTAGCGTATATGGTGTAACGTGGTTTTCTCGTCGGCTGAGGTTAGCCCAGTGGGGTCCAAGGTCCTTATAAGGGCCCATAAAACCTTATTGATTGAAAAGACTAGTGCCTCCCTTTCGGGGTTAAAATCGTATGTTTATCGATTTTAAAACTAGTGTGTTTATATATAAATATGTGATACAAACAATTGATTTCGGGTGGTTTAATAAGCTGGTGAATGATGGTGATCGCGAATGATGGTTGTCGGGAGTCGGTATCGATGATCGGCAATGATGATTCACCGGTGATCGGGAGTGGTGAATGTCGGAAGCGGCAACGATGATTTAACGGTGATCGGGTGTCAGTACAATGATCGGCAACGACGATTTAACGGTGATCAGGAATTATGGTTATCTGGTGTCAGTATCCGCACGATGATCGGCAACGATGATTTAACAGTGGTCGGGAATGATGGTTGTCGGGTGTCAGTACGATGATCGGCAACGACGATTTGACGGTGATCGGGAATGATGGTTGTAGGGTGTCAGCACGGTGATCGGCAACGATGATTTAACGGTGATCGGGAATGATGGTTGTCGGGTATCAACACGATGATCGGCAATGATGATTTGACGGTGATGGGGAATAATGGTTATCTGGTGTCAGTTCGATGATATGCAACGACGATTTAACGGTGATCGGGAACAATGTTAGTAGTTGCTTACTGACTACGTTCTCATACAATCTACTATATCTAACTACCAACAGTACACCGAAGTCTCTGTGTGGAACAGCAAGCCGAAGCCTCTGTGTGGAACAGTATGCCGAAGCCTCTGTGTGGAACAGTATGCCGAAGCCTCTGTGTGGAACAGCAAGCCGAAGCCTCTGTGTGGAACAGTAGACCGAAGTCTCTGTGTCGAAAAGTAAACCGAAGTCTATGTGTGGAACAGTAGACCGAAGTCTCTGTGTCGATGTATTTAGGTAGCAACCCAAAAGAATTGTGAATGATCGTAAGTGCAATGAACATCCACAACACAAAATAGCACGTCTATGCAATGGCAAGCCGCCTTCAGTATATAAAAGTGAAATACTTCAGTTTGCGGAGTTACAACGTAAATGAGAATTACATCATAGAGTAGCTGACGCTAGCAAATGTCTATGCACTCGTTCCTAGTACTCACGGGGACGTCATGCGAGGTTTTTGCTATGCTATGATATGAAAAACAAAATTAAAATGTTCAGGTGCGCATTTTTTAAAAAAAGTTATTTTTTTAATAATTTTCCAAGGACCCACATAAGGCCTGGAGTTTTTAAATCATTTTTTCCATCACCTATATAAGGCGTTGATTTTTTAAATAATTTTTTTCAAACACCTTTATAAGGCGTGGATTTTTTAAATAATTTTTTGCAGCACCTATATAAGGCGAGGATTTTTTTAAATAATTTTTTCCAGGACCTATATAAGGCGAGGATTTTTTAAATAATTTTTTTCGAGGACCCTCATAAGGTCTGGTATTTTTTTAACAACACTCCTCCATGGATATTTCTTCTGCATGAGGACACCACACAGCCAGATACTGTCAACACGTTGTCATTCGTTGTTGCTGCTAATTCATTTTTTGTTGGTCCATATTTGCCGAGCATAGCACGTGATGGCTGGTATTGCCATTTAGTTCGCCATCGACTGGATTTGTTTGACATTTAATGTGGTCTTAAAAAATTGTTAGCAAAACACAAAATATTCCTTATATGGGTCCATGAAAAAATGATTTAAAAAATCCACGCCTGATATGGGTCCATGAAAAAAAGAATCCACGCCATATCTAGATCTCCGAATAAAATATTTAAAATCATTTACATACCTACCTCCTAACAAATATTTATTTAACGTGACCCTTAACACCAGGCTACTAATGAAGTAATTTCCCTTAACCTGCTCATCGTGCAAGGAAAACAATCTAAATTTATTTACTCGTTTTGCATTATTTATTATTATTTTATTTTTAAACACACATATTAAATAAAAAAATCAAATTTTTGTGGAAATGAAACAATTAAGGAAAATATACAAAAAAAAAAAAAAAATATCCCATGCTTTTCACAGATAACCCCACCCCACTTAATCCGAATATAAAATACATTTAATAATTTTGAATTGTTCTTATTGCTGTTGTCCAGCTCTCCAACATTCTATATAGTCGGTAGATGATGTTCCGATCTGGGATATAACGTTGAATGTTTATTCAGCGGCTGTAATTTGCCATAGTCTTGACTGTGATGTTGTGGATGATGGTGATGATTGGCTGTCAGTAGAGGAAGTGAGGTATTTGAAGTCTAGGAAAAAATAACAACAACAACATTGGAATAAAACAAATTCAAATTTCAAAATTGTGAAAATTTCCCCCCTCACCTTTGATTTATCTCTTCCCGTCGAGGCCACTGTATTCATCCCAGTGGCTTGAGCAGCAGCGGCTGCTGCCGCTGCCTGGGTTGTTTGTAATAATGATTGTGTCGCCTGTTGTTGTTGTTGCTGCTGTTGTTGTTGTAACATGTGTTGTTGCAGTAGCTGTTGTTGTTGTCTCAGTGTGGCAGCCTCCAGACTGTTCAGTGTTTCCATTTCCCGTTGTTTGGCAATATAGTCATCGAAATAGGAATGCTTGACCAGTTTTTCGCAAGGCCAACGTTTGGCGGGATCTTTGTCCAAACATTTCTGAAAAAGGAAATTTTTAGAATTAAAAAAAAAAATAATAATAATAAAAGTTTGGATTTCACACAAGGCGTGGATTTTTTAAAAAATATTTTTTCAAAAATCCACACAAGGCGTGGATTTTTTAAAAAATATTTTTTCAAGCATCCGCACAAGGCGTGGATTTTTTAAAAAATATTTTTTCAAGCATCCACACAAGGCGTGGATTTTTTAAAAAAAATTTTTTCAAGCATCCACACAAGGCGTGGATTTTTTAAAAACTATTTTTCAAGCATCCAAACAAGGCGTGGATTTTTTAAAAAATATTTTTTCAAGCATCCACACAAGGCGTGGATTTTTTAAAAAATATTTTTTCAAGCATCCACACAAGGCGTGGATTTTTTAAAAAATATTTTTTCAAGCATCCACACAAGGCGTGGATTTTTTAAAAAATTTTTTTTAAAGCATCCACACAAGGCGTGGATTTTTTAAAAAAATATTTTTTTTCAAGCATCCACACAAGGCGGGGATTTTTTAAAAAATATTTTTTTTCAAGCATCCACACAAGGCGGGGATTTTTTAAAAAATATTTTTTCAAGCATCCACACAAGGCGTGGATTTTTTAAAAAATATTTTTTCAAGCATCCACACAAGGCGTGGATGTTTTAAAAAATATTTTTTCAAGCATCCACACAAGGCGTGGATTTTTTAAAAAATATTTTTTCAAGCATCCACACAAGGCGTGGATTTTTTAAAAAATATTTTTTCAAGCATCCACACAAGGCGTGGATTTTTTAAAAAATATTTTTTCAAGCATCCACACAAGGCGTGGATTTTTTAAAAAATATTTTTTCAAGCATCCACACAAGGCGTGGATTTTTTAAAAAATATTTTTTCAAGCATCCACACAAGGCGTGGATTTTTTAAAAAATATTTTTTCAAGCATCCACACAAGGCGTGGATTTTTTAAAAAATATTTTTTCAAGCATCCACACAAGGCGTGGATTTTTTAAAAAATATTTTTTCAAGCATCCACACAAGGCGTGGATTTTTTAAAAAATATTTTTTCAAGCATCCACACAAGGCGTGGATTTTTTAAAAAATATTTTTTCAAGCATCCACACAAGGCGTGGATTTTTTAAAAAATATTTTTTCAAGCATCCACACAAGGCGTGGATTTTTTAAAGAATATTTTTTCAAGTATCCACACAAGGCGTGGATTTTTTAAAGAATATTTTTTCAAGCATCCACACAAGGCGTGGATTTTTTAAAAAATATTTTTTCAAGCATCCACACAAGGCGTGGATTTTTTAAAAAATATTTTTTCAAGCATCCACACAAGGCGTGGATTTTTTAAAAGCATCCACACAAGACGTGGATTTTTTAAAAAATATTTTTTCAAGCATACACACAAGGCGTAGATTTTTTAAAAAAATATTTTTTCAAGCATCCTATTGAGGATTGTTTAAGAATATCTATCACGTTGTATTGTGATTTTCCCAGAATAAATAGCGCCCTCTGTATGTGATCATGTTTGGTTCGCGTGTTTGCTTTTAATCGTTCTTGACTGTGAATTGTCATTGCTGGTGTCTTTGCTAAACTTATTGGAGCCACTAAGCCAGCAGATGGCGTTTCTGAGCAAACATAGGACCATATGGGGATGATGTGTGAAACCAATTAAATAATTGAAATCGAAACAGTCTGAGTATGTATTTAACAATTCACGGCTATGTATGGAGATTTTTTCTGTTGTTCGAAAATCGAAGGTTCATTACTATGTAGAGCCTCTAACAATATATATTTTTTTAATTCGTGCCTCCCTAATATTTCATTAAGTCAATATTTGATGAAATCTCATTTTCATTCGTCTTATAGTGAGCCACTATCCAGTTTACCTTACATTGAACCTCTTGTTATCAAAATTTCCAAAGGAAAACATTTCATGTCATTTCCATTTATGATGGAATGGTCACAACCTCTTCCTCATGCTGTTGCTGCCATATTTAGCCACTTACCTTTAGAAAATCGATGGTCAATGGATTTTGTAAGGCTTTTGCTGGCATTTTCTCTTCCAGAGTTTCCAGATTGGGTGGTACGGGTAGTGTGATGCCCTGCAAAAACCAAAAAAAAAAAAAAAAAAAAAACACATCATCGCATGAAAATAGGAAATGAAATTCGATTGTCAACGCTGCTGGAGTTCGCTGCATACCCACCTTGAAATACTCATTCTGGGCAAAAATCTGTATGTGCCTTGGCAGGAGATCACCCAACGTTTTGCGTATCAAATATAATTGATCCACATCACTGCGTCCCGGCCAGAGGGCTTCACCACGCACCAACTCGGCAAAAAGGCAGCCAATGGCCCAGACATCGACTGGCGTGCCATATTGGGTGTCACCCACCAGCAGTTCTGGGGCACGATACCATCGGGTGGCAACATAGTCGGTATAGTTTTCACCAGGACCTAGAACAGGAAAAAAAATCAGGGAGAAGAAAAAAATTGCGGAGTATAGTTTGGCCATCATTGTCATCACTTTTCAGGCAGGATGTACAAAAGAATGAAGTTGCTGTTCAGACACTTCGTCGGTTGGTCGTCCGTTCATTCTCATACTCACTTAGCATGCGAGCAAAACCGAAATCACACAGCTTCACTTGTCCCTGTGCTGTCAACAGAATGTTCTCCGGTTTGATGTCACGATGCAGGCAGCCCTGCTTGTGGCAATATGCCACTCCTTGTAACGTTTGATAGACGATTTGTTTGGTTAAATGCTCGGGACAGCCCTGCGGATGTCGTTCCAGCTCATGTAGTACCGTTAGTTCACAAAATTCAAATACCAAATGCAATCGTCGTTTGCGGCGAAATACTTCGAGCAGTGAAACCAAATTTGGATGTTTCAAATTCTAAATGACCAAATATTTGGATGCGAGAGACGATGGAGGAGGTCATGAAACGAAAAAAATAGAAGAAGAAAAAAAGAAGAGGAGTTAGTATTGGATAGTAATTTGTGTGTGTGCGGAACAGCATTTAATGACACGTATGCAGGAGGGTTGGGGAGGGACGAGAGATTGAAATAAAATGCGAACGGAGAAATGAAGTAGTCATTTCCAGCAGCAGAAAGGATAATAACAATGAAACTTAGAAACGTAAAAAGGAACATTATGACGTTTTGTGGTTGGTTGCTTGATTTGTAAAGGTCAGTTGTATGACAATTTGTTTGTTCGGGCCAGAAGAGAAATGTAATCTTCTTCAAAGGTATGGTAAATAAAATTAAAGGCTTTAAGAGGCAAGATTTGAATTTGTAGGAGTCTCATTTTTTACCTTAATGAGATTTAGAAGGCTCATATATGAGAGGGAATTTTTAAAAGTATTTTTAGGAGGCCTCAACATAGGCGAGGCTTTTTAAACATATGTTTAGGAGGTCTCAATATGAGCGTGGAGTTTAAAAATATATTTTAGGAGGATTCAATAAAAGCGTGGAGTGTAAAAATATATTTAGAGGTTTCAATACGAGCCGGGTGTTTTAGAAATGCTCCAGATGGCCTTGAATTTTTAAAAATATGCTTCGATCGACGCACAAAGGTCTACATTTTGTAAACATATTTTTTATTATAGCTCCAAATTATAAATTTTTTTCGAAGGTCTCACAAAAGTGCATCTTCTATAAAAATATTTTTTAGAAGTGTTCCACATAGTCGTGGATAATTTTTAAAATAGATTTTTATTCATGGATTTTTTAACAGAAAAAGGCTTGTGTTATGATCTTCCTCCGAATAAAGAGCGCCATCTATATTCGATTATGTTTTGGTTTGGATCTTAGCTTATTATCGTCACGGCTATAAATTATTATTACTTGTGTCTTTGCTAAACATAGTCAAAGACATAAAAGTATAAAGATAGGACAATCGATACGTAAACAATTCCCAACAGATGGCTTTTCCTCTGTTGTTACGATATCATAACAACAGAGCGAACACTATTAAACGTTTTTAGTGCTATATCTTAAGCTTATAAAATGAAAACATATATTTTGAGTGCAGACCTGTGATTTTATTTACATTTTATACAGACATTTTCGCGTATTGGCGTTTTTATTCTTAACATGCCTCTGTTATACCTGATTCCCCCTGGATATGCTTTCATAAACTATTTTGTCAATATACATTTTGTCGAGTCTTTATGATTTCTATGTCTTTGACATAGTCTAGCCCCTAACGCAGTAGGTGGCGTTTCTTAATGAACATAGGGCCGATATGGGACATGATTTGCGAAACCAATTAATAATTGCAATTAATTAAAATAACACAAAGATATTTAAAATATTTTTTTTTTTCAGAATCCAAAATAGCATGGATTTCTTAGAAATATTTTTTCATGTTATTATACCCTACACAACTATGTTGTCAGGGTATTATAGCTTTGTGCAGCCCCAAAAGTTTGTAACGCCGCGAAATATTGGTCCTAGACCCACCTTTAAGTATACCGATCGTCATATCTCGACTAGATGAGTCGATCTAGACATGTGTGTCCGTCCGTCCGTCTGTCCATTATAATTTGTAAACACGATACAGGCCACAGTCATGGACCAATCTTCACGAAATTTTGCATGTAGGATGGGTTCTGGCCAATGAAGACCCCTATTTTTGGGAAAGATCGGTTAATATTTAGGGAATGAAATGGACCAAATACTAAATTTTTGTCCGTTTTTCTGGTCGCTCCAGAGGCCGCAATAGTGGCCCGAACATCGTGAAATTTTCCATGGAGACGGGGATCAGACCAAAGAATAAGCATGCCTGTTTTCATAAAGATCGACCAATATTTAGCGGGTCAAATGGACCCGTGTGTGAAAAATGACAAAATTTTTATTCTATAGTATATATATTTACCCCTGAAGGACATAGGCCCGAAAAGTTTATATTATATCCAAGAGGAGTGGTTGACCTTTAAATTGCTACCAATTATATTGTTGTATGTGCTCGGATGTGGGAGTTACACCTAAATATTTACAGGTATCTCCGTATTCGTATATTATTTAGTAACCCATTATCACTCTACAGAGGGGAACTATAGCGCTGATCGCTTTGAAATGTTCCATGAGGTTTCAGTTATGGTCAAGGACAACGCCTATAATTTTCGGTGATGACCAGATAATAATTTTGGAATGAAGTGGACCGAAAACTTTTTTTTTGTTATTTTCGAGTCGATCTATAGACTACAAATGAAAGCCGAACATCACAATACATCCCACGGTGAAGGGAATCTGGACAATAGCAGTACTGAATACTCGTAATATTCGAAAAATATGTCAGTGTAAGGACAATAGCTGTACTGAACAATAGCTGGACAATAGCTGTACTGAATACTAGTAATATTCGGGAAATATGTCAGTGTAAGGAAGAGGTGCTGTTTACCTCTAATCGGGTAAGAGGGTGCAAATATCACGGAGGGTGCAAATATATCGGAATATACATCCGCAGAAAATTTGAGTTCCGTGGTAGTTGTGTAGGGTATCGTATGGTCGGCCCCGTCCGACTATACTGCTCCGCTCACTGGTTTTAGAAATGCGTTGATTTTTATAACCTACACAACTATTTTGTCAGTGTTTTATAGCTTTATGCAGCCCCAAGAGTGTGTAACAATTTAAATTGCACCAAATTTAGTACACAGTAGTACCAATTTCAAAGCTTCCTATATACCCCAATCCAACACCTCCACAGTAATCCTAAATCCAAGTTTCAGGATTCCAACTCCATAGGTTCACCCACAATTCAAATTGTACCAAATCCTCCTTCTTATCCCAAACCAACACCCCCACAGTGATCCTAAATTCAGGATTCAGTTCACTCACAATTTAAATTGTACCAAATTTAGTACACAGTAGTACCAATTTCAAAGCTTCCTATATACCCCAATCCTACACCCCCACAGTATTCCTAAATCCAAGTTTCAGGATTCAAACTCTATCAGTTCAACCACAATTCAAATTGTACCAAATTTAGTACACAGTAGTACGAATTTCCAGGACCCCCTACTTACCCCAAACCAACATCCCCACAGTGATCCCAAATCCAAGTTTCAGGATTCAAACTGTATCAGTTCACCCACAATTCAAATTGTACCAAATTTAGTACACAGTAGTACCAATTTCCAATCCTGCCTACATACCCCAACCTTACACTACCAACGTGATCCTAAATCCAAGCTTCAGGATTCAAACTCTATCAGTTCACCCACAATTCAAATTGAACCAAATTTAGTACACAGTAGTACAAATTTCCAAAACTTCCTACATAACCCAATCCTACACCTCCACAAATCTAAATTTCATGATTTCAATTCTATCGCTTCACCCACAATTCAAATTGTACCAAATTTAGTACACATCAGTACAAATGTCTAAAACTTCCTACATATTTCAATATTACACACCTCAACAGTGACCCTGACTCCAAATTTCATGATTCTAGCTCTATTGGTTCACCTAAAATTTAAATTGTACCAAAATTGTACCAAATTTAGTACTCATAAGTATTAATTTGTTAAACTGAATCCTGACTCTAATCCTATATCCCTGCAATGATCCTAACTCCATATTTCATTGTTCCAGCTCTATCGGTTCAACCAAATCCAAATTGTACCAATTATAGTACGATTTAGTACATTTCGTACACATAAGTAAACATTTCCAAAACTATGTACATATCCCAATCCTACACTCCGACGGTAATGTTACTTTCAATTTTCAAGATTCCAGCTCGATTTGTACCTCCAATAGAATTTTTAGCAAATATAGTACCATACAGTACTTTTTGTACACATGAGTACACGCTTTCCAAACTCTCCTCATATAGACCCTACATCTCAACGACTGTGTAAACGATATAGTCGTCAACGAAAAGTAGGGAGTATAGTCGCCGAAGTTGTCGTCAACGACAACATCGCTTACCCTGTCGCTCAAGTTGTCTTGCATTGTTTTAATCCACGCCTTGCATAAGGCCTCATATTTTTTTAAACCCACCCCTTGTATAAGGCCTTCAAAAAAGACATTAAAAAAAACCAGCGAGGAACGAAGTAAAGTCGGACGGAACCGACTATATGATACCCTTCACCACTTTGGGTATTTCAGCAGATGAATCCTAGCAGACGTCGCATTTTTAAAGGACCAGTAAAATGAAATTGGATCCATAAACATGTCATTCTGCAACCGATACTAAATGTTTCATTTCTTCAGATATGGAAGCTATATCGAAATCTGAACCGATTTTCTCGAAACTTGACACAAATCATTCTAGATCTAATACATTACGCTGTGCCAAATTTCGTGCAAATCGAAACATATATAGGGACTTTGGTGCTCCATTTTCATTAAATCGGACATAAATATATATGGGAGCTATATCTAAATCTGAGCCGATTTTCACGAAGCTTAGCACACATCGTTCTAGACTTAATTCAGAACGCTATGTCAAATTTCGTGCAAATCGAAAGATATATAGGGACTTTGGTGCACCATTTTCATTAAATCGGACGAAAATTTATATGGGAGCTCTATCTAAATCTGAACCGATTTTCAGGAAACTTAAACCACATCATTCTAGGTCTAATTCATTACGCTGTGCCAAATTTCGTGCGAATCGAAACATATATAGGGACTTTGGTGCACCATTTACATTAAATCGGGCGAAAATATATATAGGAGCTATATCTAAATCTGAGCCGATTTTAAGCAAACATAACACATATAATTCTAGACCTAATTCATTACGCTGTGCCAAATTTCGAGCAAATCGAAAGATATATAGGGACTTTGGTGCATCATTTACATTAAATCGAACGATACTATATATGGGAGCTATATCTAAATCTGAACAGATTTTCAGGAAACTTAACACACATCATTCTAGACCTAATTCATTACCCTGTGCCAAATTTCGTGCAAATCGAATGATATATAGGGACTTTGGTGCACCATTTACATTAAATCGGACGAATATATATATGGGAACTATATCTAAATCTGAACCGATTTTCTCGAAACTTAACACACATCATTCTAGGTCTAATTCATTACGCTGTGCCAAATTTCGTGCGAATCGAAACATATATAAGGACTTTGGTGCATCATTTACATTAAATCGAACGATACTATATATGGGAGCTATATCTAAATCTGAACCGATTTTCACGAAACTTAACACACATCATTCTAGGTCTAATTTATTACGCTATGCCAAATTTCGTGCAAATTGAATGATATTAAGGGACTTTGGTGCATCATTTACATTAAATCGGACGAAAATATATATGGGAGCTATATCCAAATCTGAACCGATTTTCACGAAACTTGACACACATCATTCTAGACCTAATACATTACGCTGTGCCAAATTTCGTGCAAATCGAAAGATATATAGGGACTTTGGTGCACCATTTACATTAAATCGGACAAAAATATATATGGGAGGTATATCTAAATCTGAACCGATTTTCAGGAAACTTAACACACATCATTCTAGGTCTAATTCATTACGCTGTGCCAAATTTCGAGCAAATCGAATGATATATAGGGACAATGGTGCACCATTTCCTTCAAATCGGACGAAAATATATATGGGAGCTATATCTAAATCTGAGCCGATTTTCACGAAGCTTAGCACACATCGTTCTAGACTTAGTTCAGAACGCTATGTCAAATTTCGTGCAAATCGAAAGATATATAGGGACTTTTGTGCGTTATTTACCTCAAATCGGACGAACCTATTTATGTGAGCTATATCGAAATCTGAACCGATTTTCACTAAACTTAACACACATCACTATAGACTTAATTCAGTACGCTGTGTAAAATTTCGTGCAAATCGAAAGATATATAGGTGATTTGGTGCACTATTTACCTAAAATCGGACGAAAATATATATGGGAGCTATAACTAAATCTAAACCGATTTTCACGAAATTTAACACACATCGTTCTTGACTTAATTCAGTACGCTATGTCAAATTTCGTGCAAATCGAAGGATATATAGGGACTTTGGTGCACCATTTATATTAAATCGGACGAAACTCTATATGGGAGCTATATCTAAATCTGAACCGATTTTCACGAAACTTAACACACATCATTCTAGGTCTAATTCAGTACGCCGTGCAAAATTTCGTACAAATCGAAAGATATATAGGGACTTTGGTGCACCATTTACATTAAATCGGACGAAAATATATATGGGAGCTATATCGCAATCTGAGCCGATTTTCAGGAAACTTAACACACATTATTCTAGACCTAATTCATTACGCAGTGCCAAATTTCGTGCAAATCGAAAGATATATAGGGACTTTGGTGCACCATTTACATTAAATCGGACGAAACTATATATGGGAGCTATATCTAAATCTGAACCGATTTTCAGGAAACCTAACACGCATCATTGTAGACCTAATTCATTATTCTGTGCCAAATTTCGTGCAAATCGAAACATATATAGGGATTTTGGAGTCCCATTTACGTTAAATCGGACGACAATATATATGGGAGCTATATCTAAATCTGAACCGATTTTCACGAAACTTAACACACATCATTCTAGGTCTAATTTATTACGCTATGCCAAATTTCGTGCAAATCGAAAGATATATAGGGACTTTAGTGCACCATTTACATTAAATCGGACGAAAATATATATGGGAGCTATATCTAAATCTGAACCGATTTTCAGGAAACTTAACACACATCTTTCTAGGTCTAATTCATTACGCTGTGCCAAATTTCGTGCAAATCGAAACATATATAGGGACTTTGATGGACCATTTACATTAAATCGGACGAAAATATGTATGGGAGCTATATCTTAATCAGAACCGATTTTCAGGAAACTTAACACATATCATTCTAGGTCTAATCCATTACGCTGTCCCAAATTTCGTGCAAATCGAAAGATATATAGAGACTTTGGTGCACCATTTACATTAAATCGGACGAAACTATATATGGGAGCTATATCTAAATCTGAGCCGATTTTCAGGAAACTTAACATGCATCATTCTAGACCTAGTTCATTACACTGTGCCAAATTTCGTGCAAATCGAAAAATATATAGGGACTTTGGTGCACCATTTACATTAAATCGGACGACAATATATATGGGAGCTATATTCAAATCTGAACCGATTTTCACGAAACTTGACACGCATCATTCTAAACCTAATACATTACGCTGTGCCAAATTTCGTGCAAATCGAAACATATATAGGGACTTTGGTATACCATTTACCTTAAATCGGACGAAAATATATATGGGAGCTATTTCCAAACCTGAACCGATTTTTACGAAACTTGACACACATAATTCTAGACCTAATACATTACGCTGTGCCAAATTTCGTGCAAATCGAAACATATATAGGGACTTTGGTGCTCCATTTTCATTAAATCGGACGAATATATGTATGGGAGCTATATCGAAATCTGAACCGATTTTCACTAAACTTAACACACATCACTATAGACTTAATTCAGTACGCTATGTAAAATTTTGTGCACATCGAAAGATATATAGGGACTTTGGTGCACCATTTACATTAAATCGGGCGGAAATATATGTGGGAGCTATATCTAAATCTGAACCGATTTTCAGGAAACTTAACACATATCATTCTAGGTCTAATTCATTAAGCTGTGCCAAATTTCGTGCAAATCGAAAGATATATAGGTGCTTTGGTGCACTATTTACCTAAAATCGGACGACAATATATATGGGAGCTATATCTAAATCTAAACCGATTTTAACAAAACTTCGCAGACATCAGTCTGGACCTAATTCCGAACTCTGCGCCAAATTTTGTCTCAATTGGACAAATATTGGGAGTTTGGTGAATTATTCACATAAAATCGGACGAAACTATATATGGGAGCTATATCTAAATCTGAACCGATTTCAAGAAAACTTCGCACACATAAGCATAGACCTGATTCAGTGCGCTGAGCAAATTTTGTACAAATCGGGCAAATGTTGAGAGTTTGGTGCATCATTTACCTAAAATCGGACGAAAATATTTATGGGAGCTATATCAAAATCTTAACCGATTTTCTCCAATTTCAATAGGGTAAGTCCTTGGGCCAAATAAGTGAACTATGACAAATTTCATCAAAATCGGATCATAAATGCGACCTGTACTTTGTTAACAAAAATACATGGACGGACACACCGACATGCATAAATCGACTCAGAAAGTGATTCTATACATATTCTCAATAGGAACCCTGGGTCTATTTCGATTTCTTTTGCCTGTTACAAACATATGCTCAAAGACATAATACCCTGTACCACAGTGTGGTGAAGGGTATAAAAATCCACGCCCTTCTTAGGCCTCTAAAAAATAATTTTTTGAAAAATCCACGCCTTGTATAAGACCTTGAAAACATATCATCATCCACGGCTACGGTGAGACCTCCAAAAAATATTTTCTGTCAAAGACCCTATGTTCTTCGATCTACTGTCTTACCTTTAATAGTCGTATCTCTCTTAAAGCTATTTTCCTTATTGCCGGATCATCTTCAGACTCTACAAAACGTTTGACGGCAACCAGCTGGCCTGTCTCACGATCTCGACATTTATAGACGACACCATAGGAACCTTCACCCAATCGACTGAGTTTTTCATAGCGATCCATTTTGCTGCTACCCTGAGGCCTGTGAAAATAAAGAGGAAATATTATTATGAGGATATCGGAAAGGTATTCAAGGACCTAAGGTAAATTTTTTTCTATAGAACAAAATCGATCACAGGAACCTGAGGCCAATTTTTTTCTCTTAAAAAAATCTGTCTCGGGACATTATAGGAAAAAAAGATTGACTCAGATTCCTGAGGCCAATTTTTTTCTATAAAAATCTGTTTCAGGACACTATAGAAAATAATGATAGTCTCAGGTTCCTGAGGCCAATTTTTTCTATAGAAAAAAAGAAAGCCTCAGGTTCCTGAGGCCAATTTTTTTTCTCTCGGAAAAAAATCAGCCTCAGATTCCTATTTTTTTTTACAAAAAAACTGTCAAAGAGGATCTCATCCTCATCCGGCATACCTTAAACTCAAACATTGACCTCTAATGAGATTGGCACGTTTCATATTCGGTTGGCGTTTATTTTCGAAGTTGAACAAAGGAGGTGGTATGTTTTCGGGTTGTTGTTGTTGGTGGTTAGTTGTGGTGGCAAGGATGTTAATGATGACGGTGGTGGTGGTGGTAGTGGCAGTGGTGGTTATGTTGATGAAGCCAAAAACGATGTTGTTGTTATTGTTGTTGTTGTTGCATTAATGAAAAGAATGAGAACAAATATTTACAAAAGATGACGTTGTTGTAGTTGTTGTTGTGTCGTTTATGGTGGTTATTGTTGTTGTTGTTTTTTTATCACATAATGAGCGGAAGGTTGAATTGACTGATGAATGGTGTGTCATGGTAGATAAAAAAATAGAGTGGCGTTAGTGGGTGTTTGGTTAATAATTTTAAAAACACTTCGGAAAATTCCTCAGGGCCCTGAGGCAGATTTTTTTTTATAAATAAAAATTGCCTCATGACATATGAGGCTAATTTTTTTCTATAGAAAAAAAATTTGCCTCAAGATTCTGAGGCTCACTTTTTTCTATGAAAAAAATTTGCCTCAGGACACCTGAGGTTGACTTTTTTCTATAGAAAAAATTTGCCTAAGGACATATGAGGCTGACTTTTTTCTATAAAAATATTTGCCTCAGAACACCTGAGGTTGACTTTTTTCTATGAAAAAAATTTGCCTCAGGACACCTGAGGCTAACTTTTTTCTATAAAAAAATTTCCTTCAGGACAATTGAGGTTGACTTTTTTCTATGAAAAAAAAAATTGCCTCGGGACACCTGAGGTTGACTTTTTTCTATAGAAAAAATTTGCCTCAGGACACCTGAGGTTGACTTTTTTCTATGAAAAAAATTCCTCAGATCTCTGAGGACACTTTTTTCTATGAAAAAAATTTGCCTCAGGACACCTGAGGTTGACTTTTTTCTATAGAAAAAAATTGTCCTCAGGACACCTGAGGCTGACTTTGGATGGCCTCCTGAGGATGAATTTTTCTTCTTTATATTTTTTTACATTTCCACTATTTTTTTAAACATTTTTTTTCACAAAATTCACCTTTCCGATTATCGAATATGAGAAAAAAAACTTTTTGTTTTTATTCGAAACGCAAACTTTCTTCCTTCATTGTCACTGAAAAATATTAATCCGAATGAGTGAATGAATCGAATAACAAGACCACTGGAACATACATACATCAGTATGTATGTATGTGCTTGTGTATTAATGGTCATAACTTTGTTGCCATGGTAATGGTCATTTAATGGTCATGGTGACCACCCGGTTTATAATTTTATGGAGGGGTGTTCCTGGACAACATTGTAAATAAATATCGAAGGCAAATAAAAAAAGGACATCGGTGAGGATAAGGCGTGGATTTATTAAAAAAAATATTTTTTCAAGGGTCCGTCCATACAAGGCGTGGATTTATTAAAAAATATTTTTTCAAGGGTCCGTCCATACAAGGCGTGGATTTATTAAAAAAATATTTTTTCAAGGGTCCGTCCATACAAGGCGTGGATTTATTAAAAAATATTTTTTCAAGGGTCCGTCCATACAAGGCGTGGATTTATTAAAAAAATATTTTTTTAAGGGTCCGTCCATACAAGGCGTGGATTTATTAAAAAATATTTTTTCAAGGGTCCGTCCGTACAAGGCGTGGATTTATTAAAAAATATTTTTTCAAGGGTCCATAAAAGGCGTGGATTCATTAAAAAATATTTTTTCAAGGGTCCGTCCATACAAGGCGTGGATTCATTAAAAAATATTTTTTCAAGGGTCCGTCCATACAAGGCGTGGATTTATTAAAAAATATTTTTTCAAGGGTCCATACAAGGCGTGGATTTATTAAAAAATGTTTTTTCAAGGGTCCGTCCGTACAAGGCGTGGATTTATTAAAAATATTTTTTCAAGGGTCCGTCCGTACAAGGCGTGGATTTATTAAAAATTTCTTTTGAAGAGCCACGACAAGGCGTGGACTTATTAAAAATATCTTTTGAAGAGCCACGACAAGGCGTGGACTTATTAAAAATTTCTTTTGAATTGTTCATCACCCGTTGGAATAGTGAGCTGATATGCGCCGCGAGTATACCCATAAGAACTATAGAAAAAGGGTTGAGGCGTCGGGTTAGTTGCCCACACTCGGAAAACCCCTCCTACTATGAAAAAGCAAAAAAAAAAAGAAAGCAAACGTATAAAGGACCACGATCTGCGAATCTGCACTTGGACACTGCGCCTGTTCTGTTCGCTTTGGCGGAAGTACTCAAGAAGTACAAAGCCGATATTGGAAAGGGACAGGCGTAAGTAAATCAGACGATTACGCCCTGTATTATAGCTGTCACGAATTGAGACATGAATTTGGCTGCGGATTTATGGTCAACAGGAGAATAAAAGACCTAGTCTCCAGATTCACTCCAGTAGATGAGCGAATTTCTATAATTCGCATAAAAGCGAAGTTCTTCTACATCAGTCTTATTTGGGCCCATGCTCCGATCGAAGACAAAGATGAGCAGACCAAAGGCATATTTTACGAGCGCCTAGAAACAACATATGACCGTTGCCCTGGCCATGACACTAAAATTCTGCTAGAAGTTTTTAATGCAAAAATCGGAAGGGGAAATATATTTGGTCCCACCGTCGGAAAATTCAGCCTCCATGAAGACACATCCGACAACAGCATAAGGTTGATTGACTTCGCGACAGAAAAAACATGGTAGTTACCACCACCAGATTCAAGCATCTCGATATACATAAGGCCATCTGGATTTCTCCCGATCGAACAACGAGAAATCAAATTGATCATGTTGTGAAAGATGGAAGGCATTCATCCAGTGTATTGGACGTTCGATCGATCCGAGGCGGCGAATATCGATTCGGACAACTACCTTGTAGCAGCCAAGGTTCGCACTCGTCTTAATGTTGCAGCAAAGATGCGATCAAACACAACACGGAAACTCAAAGTCGAAAAAACTGCAAACACAACAGGTAGCAGAGGCCTACTCCGCTGAACTTACCCACCTGCTTGACGAAAGCACTTCTTGTCCCGATAAGAGTATAGAAGCACACTGGCAAATAATTGGCAACTCCCTAGAAACTGCAGCAAAAGCAACACTTGGGTACCAAAAACCACCACCAAGAAATCCTTGGTACCATCGGGAGTGTCGTAATGCTACTGATGTGAAAAAACGCAGCATATAGGGCAACCCTGCAGACAGTAGCTACACGTATTGCGATGGAGAATTGTCGGAAGAAAAAAAAGAGAGGAGAAGCGTGTTTTCAGAAAAAAAGGAAAAAACTAGATAAACATGAGCGTGAGCAAATCGAGATGCACAGGAGTCAGCATGAAGTCCGGAAATTTGACCAACAAGTAAAACAACAAACGGAAAGCTTTGGTGCAGGTACATCCTCCTGTAGAAATGAAGAAGGAAACCTGGTGAGAGATACAGACAGTGTTCTGAGGATCTGAAAGGAGCATTTTGAAAAGCTTCTGGTATCAAATAGTGGCGGTGAAGAGGATACCCCAGAACCAATAATAGATGAGGGTATAGAATCTATACCACCTAGCCAAGATAAAGTCAGAATAGCTATCAATCCGCTGAAGAATAATAAAGCAGCAGGTGTCGATGGCCGAACTATTCAAGACTGATGGTTAGATGCTGGTCAGGTGCATGCACCAGCTGATTAGTACAATTTGGCTAAAAGAATGCATGCCCAATGAAAATCTGGTCAATGATAGATTTGTCAGGTCTGAAGCCTCATTGGTATGGTCCAATAATGTCATTGACCATTGGCTTCAATCGTTCACACAGCACACTCGACAGCCCTGTATATGCGATGGGAAGGAGACATATACCTCTATAATTGGCACATATCGTCTTGTCTCTTTTTTTGTGCACGGGACGCATCTCTTGTGCACGGGACGATATGTGCCAATTATAGAGGTATATGTCTCCTTCCCATCGCATATACAGGGCTGTCGAGTGTGCTGTGTGAACGATTGAAGCCAATGGTCAATGACATTATTGGACCATACCAATGAGGCTTCAGACCTGGCAAATCTATCATTGACCAGATTTTTACTCTGCACCAAATCTTGGAAAAAAAACCCACTAAAAACACATCGACACATACCACCTATTTGTCGACTATAAAGCCGCATTCGACATCCCTATCCGTTCAGAGGTGTTTAAAGCCATGTCGGCATTTGGCATTCCTGCAAAATTAATACATCTATGCAGGATAACTTTAAGTGCCACAAGGTCGGCAGTTAAAGTCGTAAAGGACCTCTCGGAGCCCTTTAATACCGAACGAGGATTCAGACAAGGTGATAGTTTGCCGTGTGATCTTTTTAACATTCTGCTGAAAAATGTCATACGAGACGCAAATGTGAACAGAAATGGCAATCTGTACACCAAACAACACCAGTTACTCGCCTACGCCGATCACATCGATATAAAGGGTCGAACATTGAGAACGGTAACATTTACCTTTGAACAAATTGAGAATGAGTCTGCCAAAGTGGGTCTGGCAGTAAAAACGGCGAGAAGACCAAGCTGATGATATCGACGCGCAAGACGTCCAGTAGACTCGGACCAATTGTGGAACTTGAGAACTACAGCTTCGAAGTAGTTAAAGATTTTATATACCTTGGTACCGCCATAAATAAAACGAATGACATCAGTTTTGAAATTCCGAAAAGGATTGTGATGGCCAACAGATGCTACTATGGTCTAAGTAAGCAGTTTAGAAACAAGGCCACCTCCCGCCAAACCAAACTCACACTCTACAAGACGCTGATACTACCCGTGCTGTTATATGGATCTGAAGCATGGGTACTTGCGCAAGCAGATGAGACAGCTCTTGGGGTGTTTGATAGAAAAATTCTCCGAAAAATCTATGGGCCGATCTGGGTCGTCGATGAATATCGGCGTCTAATGAACCACGAGCTTTATAATTTATACGCAGACATCGACATAGTCAGTCGTATTGAGCTACAGCGACTACGATGGCGAGGCCATGTTGTGCGAATGAATGAGGATGCCCCAGAATACGTAATGATGGTACACCGCCGTAAATAAAACTAATGACATCAATTT
Organism: Musca vetustissima; assembly: GCF_032173495.1. Classification (NCBI taxonomy): domain Eukaryota; kingdom Metazoa; phylum Arthropoda; class Insecta; order Diptera; family Muscidae; genus Musca; species Musca vetustissima. Next base: position 32,600 of record NW_026883026.1, read on the forward strand.
TGAAATTCGGAGAAGTATAGTGTTGGCCAACAGAGGCTACTATGATCTAAGTAGCCAGTCGTATTGAACTGCAGTGACTAAGGTGGCTAGGCCATGTTGTGCGAATGAATGAGAATGCCTCCAGCTCAAAAGGCATATAAAAGCGAGCATACTGATGGTTCTCCCGTAGAAGGGGAAGGCCCCGAATCAGATGGAAAGACCAAGTAGAAAACAACATCTTGAATTGTGGTCTTTCAAATTAGCGGAGATGCGCACAAGACCGACGTGCTTGGAAATCTTTTTATACCCTCCACCATAGTATGGAGGGTATATATTCTTGATCAGGATAAAATTCTAAGACGATCTATCCATGTCCGTCCGTCTGTCCGTCTGTTGTAATCACGCTATCTTCTAAAGGAATTGAGATAGGGTGCTGAAATTTAGCATAGGGTTGTCTTTTGTCTGCAGGCAGGTCATGTTCGAAGATGGGATATATCGGTCCTGATCAGGGTAATATTCTAAGACCACCTAGCCATATCCGTCCGTCTGTTGTAATCACGCTATCTTCTAAAGGAATTGAGATAGGGCGCTAAAATTTTGCATAGGGTTGTCTTTTGTCTGCACGTTCGGTCCATGTTTAGGCATGGCTCCCATATAAGGATACCCCCCAATTTTCGGTATTTTGGGGTTCTTGAGCGCGTTTTCAACCGAATTTTCTAAAAATTGGTACATTGGGTTCCTATTGGGTACTAAATGTCTCCACAAAATATTATAAATATAGGTCCATTTTTTCTGGTAGCCCCCATATAACGGTACCTCCTAATTTTCAGTATTTTGTAGGGTTTTGATGGTATTTTTCCACCGAATTGGCTGTAGTTTAGTATTTTGAGTTCTTAATAGGTTCCAAGTATCTCCACAAAAAATTATGAATATAGGTCCATTTGTTCGGGTAGGCCCCATATAAGGGTAACCCCCAATTTTCGGTATTTTGGGGTTCTTGAGTGCGTTTTTCAACCGAATTTGCTGAAATTTGGTACATTGGGTTCCCATTGGGTACTAAATGCCTCCACAAAAAATTATAAATATAGGTCCACTTTTTCTGGTAGCCCCCATATAACGGTACCTCCTATTTTTCAGTATTTTGGGGGTGTTGATCGTATTTTTCCACCGAATTGTCTGTACTTTAATATTTTGAGTTCTTAATAGATTCCAAGTATCTCCACAAAAAATTATGCATTTAGGTCCATTTGTTCGGGTAGGCCCTATATAAGGGTAATCCCCAATTTTCGGTATTTTGGGATTTTCGAACGCGTTTTCATCCGAATTCGCTGAAATTTGGTATATTGGGTTCTTTTTGGGTACCAAATATATCCACTAAAAATTATAAATATAAGTCCATTTTTTTTTCTGGTAGCCCCCATATAAAGGTACCCCCAAATTTCGACATTTTGAGGTTCTTGAGCGCGTGTTTCAACCGAAATCACTGAAATTTGGTATTTTGTAGCCGTATATGAAAACAAATCTCCCTACCAAAAATTATTAATATTCGACCCCTTTTTGGGGTAGTCCCCATATAACCCCATTTTTTATATTAATATAATTATCTGATTTTTCCGCGTTTTGGGTTTGGTTCTAACACTCTGTTGTAATCATTTCACCTGCGGAGCATAGCGAGATAAATAGTAGAACGTAAGGTTCGATAATGAACTATAGCCCGCATTTAGACCTAGCCCCTGGGTGGAGGTTCCAGAAGGAGTGGACCGATATTCCCCATCTTCGAATTTAAATAAAATTAGGAAGAAATAGTAGGATGGGTAAAGATTGGATGAAATCTAAATTTTTTGAAACTAATTTGGACCAAAGAAACATGGGGTCTAGAACCAATATTTCGATGATGCACATTTGCACCGTGTTAAAGTGTATACACCCTCATTAGCCATAAAGCTGAGGGTATAATTAGCCATTAAAAAATCTGAAATTTGTATTATGATTTACATAATCGGTTTGTAGAAGTGTCGGTATAGGTCCACTTTTTGGTATGTTCCCTATATTTTCATTTGTAGTACCTGCCAATATATCTATGGTGGAGGGTATCCAAAGTTCGGCCCGGCCCTACTTAACGTTTTTTCACTTGTTTAAGCTCGGCCTATGGAACAACCGTTCTGTAACAAGCCAGCTAAGTAAGTAAGTAATGTGGTTATGTTCTCACATTTTTTTTGAATTTTTCAAAATCAATTTTCATTTCTAATTTAAATAATTTTTTTTTTGTATCAAAATTTTCCAATCACTTTTTTTTATTGAACACTCTGCACCAATGACGTCTTAACTATTACGTTTCCAATCTATAACTCACTCAATTGAATTGATTCACATTTAATTTGACATGACAACAACCACACAAAAAAGGATAACAAAAAGGAGTAACAAAGGATAAACCACCGGTGGAAAAAAAAACATAAAAAGTCCCGAAAAACAGGAGACGGATACTTGCCCCATGTCTTTACCCAATATGAGACACCATCAACCGAAAATATCCATCGAACCTTCAATCAATCAATATTGATACTGAAATTGTTGGCTTGAGGACTCGCCGATAGTGGTCTAATGTCTAGAAATGTTGCTGCAAACTGACAACCTTTGACATCCGAAGTTTCTACACGAAATAGACAAAAAATATGGCAAACAGACCGTTGTGGGTCTGGTTGGCTGGCGAGAATGACTGAGACAAATGACAGTCAACAATAAATGACAACAAAGAAAACGGGCAAAAATAATAAACATATAGTCAGGGAAAAACTATTTATCTTAGTTGACAAAAAGGAACCGATAAACAGCAGTTAAATGTCAGTCAAGGATGTGGAAGGAGGATTTTTATTTTCTCTAGAGAATTTCAACCTTAAAAACCATGGAAAAATATTCTTAAAAAAATTAGACTTAATTTAGTACCCTATACCAAAATTCATGCAAGTCCAAAGGTATATAGGGTCTTTGGTACACCATTTACCTTAAATCGAACGAGAATATATATGGGAGCTATATCTAAATCTGAACCGATTTTCAGGAAACTTAACACACATCATTTTAGACCTGATCCATTACGCTGTGCCAAATTTCGTGCAAATTGAGAGATATATAGGGACTTTGGTGCACCATTTACATTAAATCGGGTGAAAATATATATGGGAGCTATATCCAAAATCTGAACCGATTTCCACGAAACTTAACACACATCATTCTATATCAGAATTCATTACGCTGTGCCAAATTCCGTGGAAATCGGACGAAAATATATATGACAGCTATATCTAAATCTGAACCGATTTTCAGGAAACTTAACACACATCATTTTAGACCTGATTCATTACGCTGTGCCAAATTTCGTGCAAATCAAAAGATATATAGGGACTTTGGTACACCATTTACCTTAAATCGGACGAAAATATATATGGGAGCTATATCTAAATCTGAACCGATTTTCACGAAACTTAACACACATCATTCTAGACCAAATTCATTACGCTGTGCCAAATTTCGTGCAAATCGAATGATATATATAAGGACTTTGGTGCACCATTTACATAAAATCGGACGAAAATATATATGACAGCTATATCTAAATCTGAACCGATTTTCAGGAAACTTAACACACATCAGTCTAGACCTAATTCATTACGCTGTGCCAAATTTCGTGCAAATCAAAAGATATATAGGGACTTTGGTGCACCATTTACATTAAATCGGGTGAAAATATATATGGGAGCTATATCTAAATCTGAACCGATTTTCAGGAAACTTAACACACATCATTTTAGACCTGATTCATTACGCTGTGCCAAATTTCGTGCAAATCAAAAGATATATACTTTGGTACACCATTTACCTTAAAGGAAAATATATATGGGAGCTATATCTGATTTTCAGGAAACTTAACACACATCATTCTATAACTAATTCATTACGCTGTGCCAAATTTCGTGCATATCGAAAGATATATAGGGACTTTGGTACACCATTTACATTAAATCGGACTAAAATATATATGGGAGCTATATCTAAATCTGAACCGATTTTCACGAAATTTAACACACATCATTCTAGACCTAATTCATTACGCTGTGCCAAATTTCGTGCAAATCGAATGATATATATAATGACTTTGGTGCACCATTTACATAAAATCGGACGAAAATATATATGACAGCTATATCTAAATCTGAACCGATTTTCAGGAAACTTAACACACATCATTCTAGACCTAATTCATTACGCTGTGCCAAATTTCGTGCAAATCAAAAGATATATAGGGACTTTGGTGCACCATTTACATTAAATCGGGTGAAAATATATATGGGAGCTATATCTAAATCTGAACCGATTTTCATAAAAATTAACACACTTCATTCTTGACCTAATTCATTACGCTGTGCCAAATTTCGTGCAAATCGAAAAATAAAGATGCTTCGGTACACCTTTTACATGAAATCGGACGAAAATATATATAGGAGCTATATCTAAATCTGAACCGATTTTCACGAAACTTAACACACATCATTCTTAGACCTTATTCAGTACGCTGTGCCAAATTTCGTGCAAATCGAAAGATATATAAAGACTTTAGTACACCATTTACCTTAAATCGGACTAAAATATATATGGGAGCTATATCTAAATCTGAACCGATTTTCACGAAACTTAACACACATCATTCTAGGTCTAATTCATTACGCTGTGCCAAATTTCGTGCAAATCGAAAGATATATAGGGACTTTGGTACACCATTTACCTTAAATCGGACGAAAATATATATGGGACCTATATCTAAATCTGAAGCGATTCTCACGAAATTTAACACACATTCTAGATCTAGACCTAATTCATTACGCTATGCCAAATTCCACGCCTTGTATCGACCCTTGAAAAAATATGTTTAAAAAAATCCACGCCTTGTATGGACCCCTGAAAAAAATATGTTTAAAAAATTCACGCCTTGTATCGATCCTTAAAAAAAATATATTTTTAAAAAATCCACGCCTTGTATAGACCCTTGAAAAAATATGTTTAAAAAATCCACGCCTTGTATCGACCTATAAACAAATTAATTAAAAATCCTCTGCTATTTCTCCTTCTTGCCCTACAGGGTGATTCCGCAAAATCCTCAAATACTTGACCAATAATTGTTTACCACTTAATCCTCATCACTCTTTTTCCCGACCTCCCACTTCAATCGCCTACCAAAAAAATTATGCAGACTAATTCCCAAGAAAAACAGCTTACAGAGAACTGGTAAAGTGCCAGCACTAGCTACTTGAGCCCCGATTGGTGGTGCTGGTGGTGCTGTTGAGTTAATCGACCCACTAAGTATTGGGTATTAAATGTAATCAAGTCAACAAAAGAAGAAATGACACAACGAAAAACAAGTTACAGAATTGCCAGTCACAAAGAAAAAATACCGCCAAATACGAATGAGGCTTCAAAGGAGAAACGTCGATAAGCTCAACGGGAGGATTATTGTAATTATGATGACTGAAAGAAAACATGAAAGCAAGAAAAAAGGAAAATATTTTCAAAGAATTATGCACATATTTACATGGCGTGCATATGTATTTGTGTGGGTGATTGTGTTTTTGTTGTTGTACAACATGTCCACAACAACAATAAATGTAATTACAGAAACTTCAAAGGAAAATCGTAATCGTTACTGGTGGAAATTTTTTTCTTTGAGTTTCGGTAAATCTAATATTAATTGAAATCCCGAAATTATCAATATGAAATATAGACAATATTGGGGTGTTACGAAAAAAATATTTTGTAAAAATTCAGCCTACCAAAAGACCGTAGATTTTTATACCCTTCACCACAATGTGGTACAGGGTATTAGGTCTTTGTGCATATGTTTGTAACAGGCAAAAGGAAACATGGTTCCTTTTGAGAATATGCATAGAATCACTTTCTGAGTCGACTTACTCATGTCCGTCTGTCCGTCCGTCTGTCTGTCCGTCCATGTATTTTTGTGAACAAAGTACAGGTCGCATTTATTTGGCCCAAGGACGAACCTTATTGAAATTGGGAAAAACCGGTTCAGATTTAGATATAGCTCACATATATATTTTCGTCCGATTTAATGTAAATGGTGCACCAAAGTCCCATATATCTTTCGATTTGCACGAAATTTAGCACAGCGTACTAAATTAAGCCTAGAATGATGTGTGCTAAGTTTCGTGAAAATCGGTTCAGATTTAGATATAGCTCCCATATATATTTTCGTCCGATTTAATGTAAATGGTGCACCAAAGTCCTTATGTATCTCTCAATTCACATGAAATTTGGCACAGCGTAATGAATTAGGTCTAGAATGATGTGTGTTAAGTTTCGTGAAAATCGGTTCAGATTTAGATATAGCTCCCATATATATTTTCGTCCGATTTAATGTAAATGGTCCACTAAAGTCCCTATATATCTTTCGATTTGCACGAAATTTGGCACAGCATAATGAATTAGGTCTAGAATGATGTTTGTTAAGTTTCCTGGAAATCGGTTCAGATTTAGATATAGCTGCCATATATATTTTCATCCGATTTAATGTAAATGGGGCACCAAAGTCCCTATATATATATTTCGATTTGCACGAAATTTGGCACAGCGTAATGAATTAGGTCTAGAATCAATTGTGTTAAGTTTCGTGAAAATCGGTTCAATTTTGGATATAGATTCTATATATATTTTCGTCCGATTTAATGTAAATGGAGCACCAAAGTCCCTAGATATCTCTCTATTCGCATGAAATTTGGCACAGCGTAATGAATTAGATCTAGAATGATGTGTGTTAAGTTTCCTAAAAATCGGTTCAGATTTAGGTATAGCTCCCATATATATTTTCGTCCGATTTAATGTAAATGGTGCACCAATGTCCCTTTATATTCTTCGATTTGCACGAAATTTGGCACAGCGTAATGAATTAGGTCTTGAGTGATGTGAGTTAAATCTGAAATCGGTTCAGATTTAGATATAGCTCCCATATATATTTTCATCCGATTTAATGTAAATGGCGCACCAAAGTCCCTAAGTATCTTTCGATTTGCTCCAAATTTGGCACAGCGTTATGAATTAGGTCTAGAATGATGTGTGCAAAGTTTCCTGAAAATCAGTTCAGATTTAGATATAGCTCCCATATATATTTTCATCCGATTTAATGTAAATGGCGCACCAAAGTCCCTGTATATATTTCGATTTGCACGAAATTTGGCACAGCGTAATGAATTAGGTCTAGAATCATGTGTGTTAAGTTTGGTGAAAATCGGTTCACTTTTGGATATAGATTCTGTATATTATCGTCCGATTTAATGTAAATGGTGCACCAAAGTCCCTATATGTCTCTCGATTCGCATGAAATTTGGCACAGCGTAATGTATTAGGTCTAGAACGATGTGTGTTAAGTTTCTTGAAATCGGTTCAGATTTAGATATTCCTTTTATATCTGACCAAATGAAAAATTTAGTATCGGTTGCAGATTGACATGTGTATGGATCCAGTTTCATTTTACTGGACCTTTAAAAATGCGACGACTGTTAGGATTCATCTGTTGAATATACCCAAAGTGGTGAAGGGTATCATATAGTCGGCCCCGTCGGACTTTACTACTTTCCTTACTGGATTTTTTTTTAATTTGCGTACCAAAAATACTCTATAGAAAAATCCACGCCTTAGAGTAGTCTCTGAAAATATTTTTTTAATAAATCCACGCCTTAGAGTAGTCTCTGAAAATATTTTTTAATTCATTCACGTCTCTGAAAATATTTGTTATCATGTCTAGGCCTGTCCATGACCTGGTCACGCTATTATTGATGACCCATCGATATGACATGACAAATTACACTTTAATTAGTATTTGTATCCAATGATAATCACGAATCAATGCTAATCGAAATAATAGGACAAGGCCAGATCAGAACCTTCAATGCTTGCCAGATGTGTTCAAGGATAATTTGGCTGAGGATATCTAAAAGTAATTTTTAGTGGCATACCATTAGGGGTGGATTTTTTAAAAATTATTTTTGGGGCATACATTCAGTCCTGGATTTTGAAAAATTATTTCTTTCTTGTGGCATACCATTAGGCGAGGATTTTCTTAAATTATTTTTTCTTGTGGTATACCATTAGGCGAGGATTTTTTAAAAATTATTTTTTCTCCTGTGGCATACTATTAGGCGTGGATTTTTATTTTTTTTCTTGTGGCATACCATTAGGCGAGGATTTTTTAATTTTTTTTTCTTGTGACATACCATTAGGCGTGGATTTTTTTTAAATTATTTTTTCTTGTGGCATACCATTAGGCGTGGATTTTTTAAAAATTATTTTTTCTCCTGTGGCATACCATTAGGCGTGGATTTTTTAAAAATTATTTTTTCTCCTGTGGCATACCATTAGGCGTGGATTTTTTAAAAATTATTTTTTCTCCTGTGGCATACCATTAGGCGTGGATTTTTTAAAAATTATTTTTTCTCCTGTGGCATACCATTAGGCGTGGATTTTTTAAAAATTATTTTTTCTCCTGTGGCATACCATTAGGCGTGGATTTTTTAAAAATTATTTTTTCTCCTGTGGCATACCATTAGGCGTGGATTTTTTAAAAATTATTTTTTTCTTGAAGCATACTTGGATTTTTTAAAAATTATTTTTATTTCATGTGGCATACCTTTAGGCGTGGATTTTTTAAAAATTATTTTTATTTCTTGTGGCATACCATTAGGCGTGGATTTTTTAAAAACATATTTTTTCTTGTGGCATACCATTAGGCGTGGATTTTTTAAAAATTATTTTTTGTGGCATATCTTCAGGCGTGGATTTTCTAAAAATTATTTTTTGTGGCATATCTTCAGGCGTGGATTTTTTAAAAGTTATTTTTTGTGGCATATCTTCAGGCGTGGATTTTTTAAAAATTATTTTTTGTGGCATATCTTCAGGCGTGGATTTTTTTAAAAATTATTTTTTGTGGCATATCTTCAGGCGTGGATTTTTTTAAAAATTATTTTTTGTGGCATATCTTCAGGCGTGGATTTTTTAAAAATTATTTTTTGTGGCATATCTTCAGGCGTGGATTTTTTAAAAATTATTTTTTCTTGTGGCATACCATTAGGCGTGGATTTTTTAAAAATATATTTTTTCTTGTGGCATACCATTAGGCGTGGATTTTTTAAAAAATATTTTTTTCTTGTGGCATACCATTAGGCGTGGATTTTTTAAAAAATTTTTTTTCTTGTGGCATACCATTAGGCGTGGATTTTTTTTTAAATTATTAATTTTCTTGTGGCATACCATTAGGCGAGGATTTTTTTAAATTATTTTTTCTTGTGGCATACCATTAGGCGTGGAATGTTTTTTGAAGCATTGTGCACTTTTTTTTTATCAATTTTCGGGTAGGTCCATGTTTTCTTCATAAAATCTACGCTTACCTCCTCAAGGAAAATATCTTCGAAAATTCAAACATTTTCATTGAAACTCGTGGTTATCGGTTTGTAACACCCGATTTTATTTATTTGAATACAATTTTTTTAATTAAATATCTTAATTAGTTGCACTTAGTAGAACGGATTTGTATTTGTATTGTTGTTGTTATTGTATTATTTTTTAACGCATTTGTCGAGGCAACCGTCCAACCAACTCCATAGAAAATCGTCCGGTAACTAACTAAGCGTTTTTGTATGTGCGAGAGAACGAGTCCGTCCACTATTCGAATTGAAGGAAAGGTCCGTAACAAAATAAACCATCATTCTGGTTGGCTGACTGGCTGGCTGGTTGGTGGGGAAATACAAACAAACATATGAAGGAATTCAGGAGACATACAAACATATATAACAGGTGGAATAGCAGGAGGTTGGATGGTATGTGGATTTAGTTGCCGCTAACAAAAGCAAGAAGAAGAAGAAAAACAATCAATGTTAAATCGGAAGGTTTGGTGGTTATAAATATGCACACACACACACACAGACATGGCTATAACAATGAAACGGCCACTTGTAAAAACTGCAAGTCGACAAACAAACACGCACACATACACACACACACACACACACATATGAGCAGTAAAATATAAAGCGAACTGTTGTTGAAGAATAAATCGTTAAAAGAATTAAACGAATAAAGAAGTTTAGAAGGAAAAAATGTGAATGGTGCGAAGGATATGCGAGGGTGAAAGTATCCCCCAGGACCCATGAGGACCTTCAGGACAAAAAAATATATATTGTTCAAAGGCATAATATTGGTCCTGGTGTGGTCGGTACAACTCCACAGCACAGAACTTCTACCAAATTTTCCCTTAGTTTAGAAGGAACAAATGTGAATGTTACGAAGGATATGCGAGGGTGAAAGTATCCCCCAGGACCCATGATGACCTTCAGGACAAAAAAATATATATTTTTCAAAGGCATAATATTGGTCCTGGTGTGGTAGGTACAACTCCACAGCACAGAGCTTATACCAAATTTTCCCTTAGGATTCCTTCCCCTCTAACCACCTAACCACCAATGCCAATTTCGAACACCTGTAGTCAGAACTATTTCCCCACTCCAAGGCAACTCCCCTTCCACTTAAGTGGATGGAAAAACATTTCATAAGTATTTTCTACAATGTAATTGTGAGTTGTAGAAAAAATTACACAAAGCACCTCAATATTGCCAGGTGTTTGTATGTGTGTGTGTGTGTATACACAACACAAAAACAATGGTTTTAAAGGACCGGACCTAAGAAACATTTATGGTTGGAGAATACCATTATTAAAGTTGCTTTAAAAAATGCGGACAAAGAACAACAAAAAGCAAACAGTGGAACCAAAGAGGATCAATTCAAATTTTTTGGTTGCATTTTTTTCAGAGGCCTTTACCAGGGCATGGATTTTTATACCCTACACAACTATGTTGTCAGGGTATTATAACTTTGTGCAGCCCCAAGAGTTTGTAACGCCGCGAAATATTGATCCTAGACCCACCTTTAGGTATACCGATAGTCATATCTCAACTAGCTGAGTCGATCTAGACGTGTGTGTCCGTCCATCCGTCTGTCCATTATAATTTGTAAATACGATACAGGTCACAGTTGTGGACCAATCTTAAAGAAATTTTGCATGTAGGATGGGTTCCGACCAATGAAGACCCCTATTGTTTTTGGTAAAGATCGCTTAATATTTAGGGGATGAAATGGACCAAATACTTAAATTTAATTTTTTGCCGCAATTACCGCGAATTTTTCCATGGAGAAGGGAATCGGGCCAAAGAATAAACATGCCTGTCTCGATAAAGATCAGTCAATATTTAGTGGGTCAAATGGACCCTGACTTTTGTGTGAAAAATTACAAAATTTGTATTCTATAATGTATAGTTTACACCTGCAGGGCATAGACCCGAGAAGTTGATAGTATTTTTTGATAGTATATCCAAGAGGAGCTGTTGGCCTCTAAATTGATACCAATTATATAGTAGTATGTACTAGGATGTGGGAGTTACACGTACATATTTACAGGTTCTTACGTATTCAGATATTATTTAGTAACCGATTACAACACTGGAGGGCGAAAATATAGCGCTGATCGCTTTGAAATTGTCCATGAGGTTCCAGTTATGGTCAAGGACAACGTCTATAATTTTCAGTGATGAACGGATAATAATTTTGCGATGAAATGGATGGAAAAGTTAATTTTTTGCCGACCATCACAACACAACCCAAGGTAAAGAGAATATGGACAAGCAATTAGAAGGGCTGTACTGAATATTAGTCATATTCGGAATATATGTCAGTGCAAGGATGAGGTGCTGTTGGCCTCTAATCGGACAAGAGGGTGTAACTATCACAAAATATTGCCCAGGCTCGAAATAAACATCCGCAGAAAGTTAGAGTTCCGTGTTAGCTGTGTTGGGTATCATATGGTCGGCTCCGTCCGACTATACTGCCCCACTCACTAGTTTAAAAATATCCTTAAGAAGCCTTTAACAAGGCGTAGATTTTTTAAAAAATATATTTAAGAAGCCTTTTACAAGGCGTAAAAATTATTTTTAATATATCCACGCCTTATATAGACCCCTGAAAAAATATATTTATAAAATACCTGCCTATTTTAAGACTCCCAAAATATTTTTTTGATTGCTTTTTATACCCTTCACCAGTCTGTGATACAGGGTGTTATGTCTTTGTGCATATGTTTGTAACAGGCAAAAGGAAACAATATAGGCCCATGGTTCCTTTTGAAAATATGCAGAGAATAACTTTCTGAGTCGATTTATGCATGCCCGTCTGTCCGTCCGTCCGTCTGTATAAAGATATACCTCCCTTATATATTTTCGTCCGATTTAAGGTAGTTGGTGTACCAAAGTCCATAAATTTCTTTCGATTTGCACGAAATTTAGCACAGCGTAATAAATTAGGTCTAGAATGATGTGTGTTTAGTTTCGTGAAAATCAGTTCAGATTTAGATATAGCTCCCATATATATTTTCGTCCGATTAATGAATTAGGTCTAGAATGATGTGTGATAAGTTTCGTGAAAATCGGTTCAGATTTAGATATAGCTCCCATATATAATTTCTTCCGATTTAAGGTAAATAGTGCAATAAAGTCCCCAAATATCTTCCGATTTGCACGAAATTTGGCTTAGCATACTAAATAAGGCCTGGAATGATGTGTGTGCAGTTTCGAGAAAATCGGTTCAGATTTCGAAATAGCTCTCATATATATTTTCGTCCGATTTATGGTAAATGGTGCCCCAAAGTCCCTAAATATCTTTCGATTTGCACGAAATTTGACACAGCGTACTAAATTAAGCCTAGAATGATGTGTGCTAAGTTTCGTGAGAATCGGTTCGATATAGCTCCCATATATATTTTCGTCCGATTTAAGGTATATAGTGTACCAAAGTCCCTATATATCTTTCGATTTGCAAGAAATTTGGTACAGCGTAATGAATTAGGTCTAGAATGATGTGTGTTGAGTTTCGTGAAAATCGGTTCACATTTAGATATAGCTCCCATATATATTTTCGTCCGATTTGAGGGGACCCCCCCATTCTCGGGGTCAAAATTTTTGTTGATATAATTCGAATCTACACTGATTAAAGAATGTCTCTACAAAATTTCAAGTGAAAATCTCAAGAACTCTTGAAGATATAGCCGATTTATTGTGTCAGCATCAAGTGACGGCTGAAGGGCTTCTCAAACTTTAAACGCGTTTTTCTCTAAACATTTTTTTGTGAATGGCGGGCACGATAACTCAAAAACTAATAAGCCAATCGATTCCAAATTTTGCAACGTTTCTCTGGGAGTGTATAGCTCTCGTATGAACTAGGATAAAGCCAATCGGTGAAGATCTTCCTTATTTTCATACCCTTCACCACACTGTGGTACAGGGTATTATGTCTTTGTGCATATGTGTGTAACAGGCAAAATGAAACGAGATAGACCCATGGTTCCTTTTGAGAATATGCATAGAATCACTTTTTAAGTCGATTTATGCATGTCCGTCCGTTAGTCCGTCCGTCTATCTGTCCATGTATTTTTGTGAACAAAGTACAGATC
>NW_026883027.1:0-45861 GCF_032173495.1 Musca vetustissima
TGTTCAAAAATTGTTATTTTTGGTTTTGTTGTTGTTGTACAATAATAATAATAATAATTTCTAAAAGTGTGTACATAAATCGTTTGTTCAACAAAAGGTCAGCTGTCGTTATTCAACATCTTAAGGGCTCACAAAAAAAAAAGAAAAAGAAAAAATGTCGTAATCTATGACCTAGCCCATACCAATGGGTAAATATTTTGGCATGATATAATCGGGTGCTACAGCGGTGACAATGATTTGTTAAAAAATTGGGGCATATGCCATTATTCCCACTACTACGATTTCCAAATAATACACAAAACATTGAGCCTATATAGATAGGTAAATGTTATACAGTTGTGTTCGCTTATAACAAAAACCGGTTATAACGATCTTTCTTTATATCGAACGCATTTCCTGAAGTCCCGAAGTTTTAATACATATTTTTCATACAAATATTTACTCTTATAGCGAACTTTTTTATAACTATCTTTCACTTTTCATATATTTTAATTCGGTTATAACCAACATGCTATATATACAGAATACTTATCGAAGACGAACCTGCTCACAAACTAATTTGTAGCTAACGTATGCAACCTTCACAAAAAAATCTCAGGTTTGAACACGAGTTCAAAGTCAACATTCAGCTTTCAAAATTTAAATGAAAATATCTTACTTTGAAATATACGCATATCACGTGTTCAGTGGCAAAACATATTTAATCATTTATTTTGTTTATATAAAAACAACAAACTGGGATTCAGCCTGACTATTTTGCAAAAACAATCATTTATATTTATAAATATTTTGATGATTTATGCCTCTAAAACTTTTAAATAAGGATGTAACACCCATGGTTAAATCTTGAGAGCAATGATCAGCTTCAGAAAATATATTCTGATTAATTTATTGAAAATATGCCAATCGATATACATAACATTTAAGGGGACCCCCCATACTCGGTTTCAAAAAATTTAATTTTGTATTTCGATTTAATTCCTACCTACACTAATTCAAGAACTTTCCTATAAATTTTCAAGTGAAAATCTCAACATTTTTTGAAGCTATAGCCGATTTATTGTGTTAGCATCAAGTGACAGCAAGAGAGCTTCTCAATCTTTAAACTCGTTTTTCTCCAAACAGTGTTTTTGGGAATGGCGGGCACGATAACTCAAAAACTAATAACCCAATCGATTTCAAATTTTGGGACGTTTCTCTGTGAGTGTATAGCTATCGTATGAACTAGGATAAAGCCAATCGATGAAGATCTTCCTTATTTTTTAACTAAGTTTGTGGTCAAAAATAGGCGATTTTCCAAAAAAAAAAAATCACCGTTGGAATTTTCGGATTTCGATGTTCCAGTAAGGAGTTATCATGCCCGCCATCAAAAATAAGGACTTTTCTTTGATCACTAAAAACAACAACAAAACAACCACAAAAATTTCTTGTAAATTATTTTTCTTCCTTTTTAAATCTTCAAATATATATGTGCCAAGTTACTAATCTTAACAAGCATTGGTATTGATTCACCAGCCCATTGAAAATCTTGAAAAATTAAAATCGAGAATGGGGGGGTGGGGTCCCTTAATGGAATTTATTTTTCATTTTATTTAAAATCTATACTAATAAACCAGTGAGCGGAGTGGTATAGTCGGACGGGGCCGACCATATGATACCCTACACAACTTCCACGAAAATCGAACTTTCTGCGGTTCTATATTCAGAGCTTGGGCAATATTTCGCGATATTTGCACCCACTTGATCGACTAAGGGTCAAAAAATATTACTAATGTTCAGTATAGCCCTTCTTATCACTTGTCCAGATTCCCTTTACGTGGGCTGTGTTGTGATGAAAATCTTGAAAAATTAAAATCGAGAATGGGGGGTGGGGTCCCTTAATGGAATTTATTTTTCATTTTATTTGAAATCTATACTAATAAACCAGTGAGCGGAGTGGTATAGTCGGACGGGGCCGACCATATGATACCCTACACAACTTCCACGAAAACCGAACTTTCTGCGGTTCTACATTCTGAGCTTGGGCAATATTTCGCGATATTTGCACCCACTTGATCGACTAAGGGTCAAAAAATATTACTAATGTTCAGTATAGCCCTTCTTATCACTTGTCCAGATTCCCTTTACGTGGGCTGTGTTGTGATGTTCGGCTTGTGTTTTTTTTTTCGAGTCGATCTATAGGTTTCGAAAAAAAAAAACAAAAATTAAGTTTTTGGTCCACTTCATCCCAATATTGTTATCTGATCATCACCGATAATTATAGACGTTATCCTTGACCTTACCTGGATCCTCATGGAAAATTTCAAAGCTATTAGCTCTGGATATACTAAAGGGTATAAAGTTAGCAAATATAAAGAAACGGACAATAAAAGAGTAAAGTAATTGACTGACTGACAGATTTAACGATTCATCAACGCCCAGTCGTAACGTCTGAACTAGAAACTTGAAATTTTGGGTGAGGATCACTCTTCGTCCAAAGGTGACAGATAAGGCTGGGTTTTTGAAAATTTGTACTAGAAGGGTACGAAACGTACTAAATGTGAAACCATTTGTAGTTGGCGAATCGGTAGAGCTAGAACTCTTAAATTTTAAATGAGGTTCACGGATAGAGTGTAGAATATATATATATAGGAGGTGATGCAAATGTGGTATACCCATTTGTTTTTAGATTGCCAAATTTTTATTTTTTATCCGATTAAATTGAAAATTTACACTTAACATGCTACATGTGTTGTCTTTCCATGTATCAATTTGAAAATAATATTATTCTAACAATTTAAGAGATATTTGAGAAAATATTTGAAATCCCACAAAAAGTGATTTTAAAAAAAAGTGCAGGTAATGTGGTATACCACATGATGTTAATGTGGTATAGTATAATTTTCACTTCCAATTGATATCTTATATAATTTATTGTTTTTAATGAATGCGAATTAGCTCGAGATTTATGTCTGTTAAGATTTTTAACGGATACGTTGAGTGCAACTTTCATTTTTATTATATAATAATGTCTACACATTGCAATATTTAAATTTTGTATGGAGAAGTTGTTAAAACTCATAGCCTTTGTTTTTCATCCTTGTGATTCATGGTAGACTCTCGTAGAGTACAAATGCTTCACATAGTAATGAGATTTTGTCTAGTGCTGGCCTTTTTTCATGCAGAATCAAGGTATACCACATTTCCTACACTTGTGTTTACTGAAGAAATGTCTAGTTTTTTTCCAAATTGGTGGTTATGTGGTGCAGTCGCGCATATTATTTGATTTTTAGTTCATACTGATTATTTTAATGCTTTAGTAATAACGATTAAAGTACATCCGTAAAACAAAAAAATATTTTTAAACTTCAACCGAAAAAAAGTCAATTTCATGAAAAATTTTATTTTTGGTACTGATTCTCAACGTGATTTAAATAAATTAAACAGGTCATTGATATCTTATTTTTTGAGAACAGCAAACTATAGAACATGTTTCAGTTATTCTAAAATTTTCAGTTTACAAAAAAAGTGACTATACCACATTACCAACCTATACCACATTTGCATCACTTCCACTAGCAAACTGTTCTTTGGACATTCGAACTATAAGTATGCGAAAAGTACTAAAATGTACTAAATTTGCTACAATTTCGTAGCATGTTAATGGATAGAGCTAAAAACTTGAAATTTGGAATTCGAATTAGGGTTGAGGCGTAGTATCTATATATAAGTAGATGGCTTTGAAAGCTTGTACTCGTGTGTACGAAAAGTACTACATCGTACTATATTTGGTAAAAATTTAATTCCGAGGTACAAATCGAGCTGGAATCCTGAAATTTGAAACTAACATTACCATCGGAGATATGTACGTAGTTTTGGAAAATTTTTACATATGTGTACGAAAAGTACTTAATCGTACAATTTGGATTTAGGTGAACTGATAGAGGCGGAACAATGAAATTTGGAGTCAGGATCATTGTAGGGGTGTAGAATTAGGGTCAGGATTCAGTTAAACGAATTAATACTTATGGGTACTAAATTTGTTACAATTTGAATTTTATGTGAACCAATAGATCTAGAATCATGAAAATTGGAACCAAGATCACTGTGGAGGTGTAAGATTGAAATATGTAGGAAGTTTTAGAATTTGTACTTATTTAGTACACATTTAAATTGTGAGTGAAGCGATAAGTTGAAATCATGAAATTTTGATTTAGGATCACTGTGGAGGTATAGGATTGGGGTATGTAGGAAGTTTTGGAATATGGTACTACTGTGTACTAAATTTGGTACAATTTGAATTGTGGATGAACCGATAGTGTTGGAATCCTGAATCTTAGATTTAGAATCACTGTGGGGGTGTAGTTTTGGGTTAAGTAGGATGTTTTGGAAATTGGTACTACAGTGTACTAAATTTGGTACAATTTGAATTGTGGATCAACCAACAAAGTTGGAATCCTGAAATTTGGATTTAGGATTACGGTGGGGGTGTAGGCTTGGGGTATGTAGGAAGTTTTAGAAATTGGTACTACTATGTACTAAACTCGGTAGAATTTGAATTGTGGGTGAACTAATAAAGTTGGAATTCTGAAAATTGGAGTTGAAATCCTGAAACTTGAATTTAGGATCACTGTCAGGGTGTAGGTTTGGGTTAAGTAGGATGTTTTGGAAATTCGTACTACTGTGTACTAAATTTGGTACAATTTGAATTGTGTTGGAATCCTGAAACTTAGATTTAGAATCACTGTGGGGGTGTAGGATAGGGGTATGTAGGAAGTTTTGGAAGTTCGTACTATTGTGTACTAAATTTGGTACAATTTGAATTGTGGGTGGACCGATAGAGTTGGAATTCTGAAACATGGATTTGGGATCACTGTAGGGTTGGGGTATGTAGGAAGTTTTGGAAGTTCGTACTACGGTGTAGTAAATTTGGTACAATTTAAATTGTGGGTCAACAGACAAAGTTGAAATACTGAAACTTGTATTTAGGATAACTGTGGGGGTGTAGGATCGGGGTATGCAGGAAGTTTTGTTAAATGGTTAGGTAATTATGGAAATAAATTGTGCTAAATGGAAAATTTAGTAAAATTTGGATTTGGGTGAACCTTTAGAGCTCGAAGCATGAAATGGTAGTAAATGGTACTGAAGTATAATTTATGGTCGATATTAATGTGTGGATTGGTTTTTTTCTGACATATGCAGTTTTCTATGAAAATATTGGTATGTTACCGTAATACAAGACTCGACTCGATTTTACTATTTTCTTCGATATCATAAAGGAAATTTCGTTATCGTAGTAAAAATTAGTAGATTCTTGCAGTAGGGGAACAGACCATATATATGTTAATACAAGTTTAAATATTTCCTACATTCGATAACGAAGTTTCTGGCATATGCTATATAGATATATGAATTCCAAATTAAAAAGTGTTGCCATTATCAATTTCTCAAATGAGACCATCTAATTAGAAAAAGTTGCATGTAGGTGTATGTTTTGATATAAATGTCCCATGCAATATTCTCTTTAATTTTTGTTTTTTTTGGCATATCAGAAATTATTCATTGTATATCTTCGTTTTTTTAATAGTGCCTATACAAGGTCCAATTTAATTTTCCCTATGTTGAAATTCCTATTCGAATTTCAAACCTGATTTTCTAATAGCATAAGCAACATGTTATCCATATAAAGGTCGCGGCCGATTAAGGAATTTAAATTAAAAGAAAGGTAAGATGTGTTTTTCTGCCCGATTACTACCATCACACTACTTTTCGAAATAATAAATATTTGTTAGACCACACAACTACCACACTAACTATTTTGATAAGCTGATTATGCAGCCAAAAAAAAAAAAGTGTTACCAAATGAACTCCTTTGTGTATTGTTATCTGTTCAACGTTGTCCGCAATACCAACTCTTACTCATAATCTTTCAAAATTAGCGAATAGCTCATTTTACCCACATTTCCTCCAATAAATCGGGATACTTCATCAAATTCATCAACAAATTTACTTCAAACAAATCTGTAATTAATGACATTTTAAGAAAATCTTTTCACCCTTAACTAACATAAAAAACATATTTTCTTAAAGCACACAGTGACCAATCGACGATTATCTCTTCATAATAAATTCCATAATTCATAAGTTTCCATCAAAGTTATGCTCACAAATAAAAAAGACTGGCTACCGATGCCCTTTTTTGCCTATTGTTGTAGAACATTTTGTTTTGTGTTTCTTTAACAGCCCCTTCCTACCAAATTTAACAAAGTCTCCTTTTTATATTCCCTTCCTACCGTCTCAACTTCCCAATGACATTATCGTGTTTAATGACTCTATAAAAGTTGCAATTCTTTGATAAGACATAAAAATGTTGCTGCTGTTCGTGGTGTTGTTCTTGTTGCTGTTGTTCGAATCATAATGTTCAAGGCTAAAGGAAGGCTATATCAAATTACATTAAAAATATTTCGGACATAAAAATTGGTAGTTGTTGTAGCCAAAGATTTTGGGCATGTCACCACTCACTACCCATTGCATTCGTTGTGTGAGAAGCAAAGGTTGTCCCGTTTTTTTGGATTTTGTTCGGTAGTTGGTAGAGGAAGTTTCAATTGGCCATAAAATCGTGTCCGTTTGCCATCGAGAAGGGGAAACTACAATTTTGTCACAAAACATGTCCGAAATAAAAATCAACATAAAAATAAATGTAAATAAGAAATAAAACAAAGGCATATTTGTTGTTGGGTTTGTTTTATTATGACATTTTGTAGTTGCCATTTGGTTAGATAGTGCTGTCTTTGCATTTTGTGGGAAATGGAATGTAGCTTTTGAATGGGGATATGACCAGAAGTTATTAAATGTTATAAGGATTTTTTTATTGTTTTACAGCTATAGGGTCATCGGTCAAGTGAGTAACATAAGGATATTATTAATGGTTTTATGTATCAAATAAAATAAATGTGAATACAGCTTGTAATTTAATACTTTCTTTAGATTAGAGTGATGCTTGGAACTTTACTTACATATGGGAAGTTATATCTCTATACACCAAATCACATTTAGCGACTCAATCTTGTTTAGTCTGGTATATCAAATTGCACATAGTTTGTTGTTATTTGCGGTGAACAAAAAAAGCAAAAACAAACAAACAAAATTTTCTACTGCAAAGCGATTTTTGCTTATTGGAATATCTGAAATCACGGATTTTTGAAAGGGTAATAAATTAAGGAAAAAGTAATCAGGGACCGAAATCCCTTTTAATGAGTCTGGTTCAGAAACAGGCAGTACAACCTTTCACTATTTGTAGTATTCTGTTGGCGTGAAGCGACCTTATTTATTATTCTCATTCAATTTCTAACACCTCGAAATATTTAGTACTTCATTTTTAGGGCTTGGCTTTAAAATAAATCCCACATAAAGTTCGCGCTCCTACATCATCCGCAACAAATATCGCTATTAAAAATGTTAAACATTGGCCCATATTTCGAAGTATCCCTCATATAAAGGCACTCCCCAATATTCTATATTTTTAAACTTTTGAGTAGAACATTCCTCAACCTAAAATTATCAATATTGACCCAAGTTTCCTGGTAGCCCCCATATGTTGCTATCATCCATTATTCGAAATTTTGGCGTTTTCAACCGAATTGACTCTTATTTGATTTTCCAGATTCTCATGGGGTATCAAATCTAAAATTACACTGTGCGACCAGATTTCAACATATTGAGTATATGAAAACCCTAGAAGCTAAAATTCGCCGTAGGATAAAGTTCGGAGATATGTCGTGAAATTTTTTTGCTGGAGACCCTATAACATGAAAATATAGCTTTATATCTTGAAAGCTTGTTAAGGTTTGCAGATATATATTTGAAGATTTAAAGGGAAAGAAAGATAATTTACAAAATGTTTTTTTATTGTTTTGTTATATGGGAACATTGGAATCCGAAAATTCCAACATGTGTTAGAAAGGCTACATGTCTGTCCTTCTGTTTGTCCATGCTAAACTGCAAACAAAGTACCGAAGGCATTTATGATCGAATTGGATGAAATTTGGCACACTAATTTAATTAACGGAGGACGAATCCCTTTGAAATTGGGAAAAATCGGTTCAGGTTTAGATATAGCTATTCGTCCGAGTTTATGTTAATGGAGCATAAAAATACAACACTTCCTTTTATTAGCATAGCACACTGAAGTGAGCCAAGAATAATGTGTTTCAAGTTTCGTGAAGAATGGTTCAGATTTAGATATAGCTCCCATATACATTTTTGTCCGATTTTATGTTATTGGAGTACCAAAAACCCCACATTTCTATCGATTTACACGATTTCAGAGTGACATGTTTATGGTTTGCTTTAAATTGGTGCATATATTTATGTATATCACATATTAATTTAGTCCGATTGCATGTCGAAGATCCTCTAAAAATGGTATCTCTGTTCTACCGACAAGACATTGTACGTAGGAACATCTCTTGTATGTACCCAATATGGTGAAGGATATCATATGGTCGGTCCCGTCCGACTTTTGAACTTTTCTTATGGTTTATATTAAAATAGTTATCTGATTTGTTCCGCATTTTGGGTTCGTCCGCATATAGTCGTATTCCACTATAGTAGGGGGCATATTCTGTATTCTAAATTATGGAATTCTAATACGATTTAGCCATCTATTGTAATCATTCTAACTTGGAGGGATATCGTGTTAAAAAAAATAGAAAATGACGAGAATGAAGTGTATCGGCCTGCATTATCAGTCCTCAATTTTTCATATCACCTCATATAATGATAACTCTAAATGGAGGATATATAGGAATTTCCGACACATCCTCCAGGGATATACGCATACATTTTTTCTGTGATAACGACGTTCATATTTAATCAGCTTCCTCCCACATCCGAAATAAAATCCTGTGTACGTTGATGGTGACTTTATATATATTTTCCCTTTATATGACAATAATTTGAAGATTTTATACACATGTTCCTCCCTACCATGCGCTGCCAATATCAGTCCACATTTTGGTATTTTAAGATTTTTTGAACATTTTCCATTTAAAATTGCTGAAATTTTTATTTGATATACCATATGGTTTACATCATTCGCGCGGTGCAATCATCGATATAGATATACTTTTTTGTATGCTCACTATATTTCGGCCGGGCCGAACTTAACGCATTTTTCAATTTTTCAAGATAACATTTCTTCAATAAAATCGAATGAGATATTTTTTGTAGAATAATCCGTCCTTCTAAATCGATTCCTTGCATGGCCTTTCGATATTATTACGTTTTAATTCTCAATTTTACTAAAACCTCATTTACCATACCAGTAGCAAATCTCCCTACCAGAAATTATCGATATCGGTCTAATGTTTAGGATAGCTCCCACATAAAGGTAGCCACTTTCGGTATTTTTTGGGATTTTCGACACGTTTTTTAGCCGAATAGACTTTAGTTTAGGTATCGAACCATTTATGTCCATTTCATGGTGGAGGGTGTAAAATGTTCGGGTCGGCCGAACTTAACGACGTTTTTTACTTGTTAAACACTTTTTTTTGGTTTGCAAAAATTTAAAACGAAAATATTTTTTATATCTATTTCCAATAATGTTTCCAATACCTCACGGAACTATACTGTCGCGAATGATGATGGAAATTGTTCCCATGCAACAATAGCATGTGGTGTCGTTATAAATTGGTGTCAAAAATACCCAAAATTTTGGTAGGTAATATATAGGTTATAGATTTGCCAATTATGTATAACTCCAATGAATAAGCAAATTTCCACGTTTTTTCTTCGTGTACGTAATTTGTTTGCCTGAAAGTCGAAAACGAACAACAGAAGACCAACGCGTGGTTAAATACCCATTTGCGGGTATTTATTTGTGTATTTACTATATTGAATCGGTAATACAAAATCTTACATCCTATTTCCTATTTTATTTACATTGGATAGTTTTACGATACTTTGAAGACCCAAAAATTGGGAATAAACTCATTAACTGCTGAAACACTTGACATAGGCGGCCAAAATTTTGCTTAGATGTTTTAACTGTCAATATAGTAAATACCCAAATAAATACCCACAAATGGGTATTTACTCAATTTACCGGGTATTTTCCCGGTAAAAAGCGAGCTCTTACACTTCGGTTCAAGCCAATGCCTTTTTGACCGAACAAAACATAAAATTGTTCGATCCCAGGCCTGGCAACTATTAACTCCTTTTCGTCGTCAGAATATGCTATTTAAGCTTCAAAACCCACTTTTTGGAGATGTCTCATTCGAAGTGGAAAAATTTATCCGACAGTTGGCTTCAGCGCATAAAATAGGTATAAATCGTATTTTCACTTTCAAAACACAATAATGTAGAATATAACCAGTATAACCACCATAGATATACTGACAGGTACTTGAAACTTTGCCCATATTTTTATTACTTCCAAACTTAGTTCAAGTTCGAATATGAGGAATATCGGCCCACTCCTTCTGGTACGTCCCACACAGGGGCTAGGCCTAGGCCTAAATCCGGGCTATAGTTCATATATAGTACATTATCAAACCTTACGTTCTATCCTCAGCAGGTGAAATGATTACAACAGTCTTAGAACCAAACCCAAATCGCACAACAAATTAGATAAAAACGCGCTCAAGAACACCAAAATACCGAAAATTGGGGGTACCCATATATGGGAGCTATGCCTAAACGTGGACCGATATATTCCATCTTCGAACTTGACCTGCCTGCAGACAAAACACAACCCTATGCAAAATTTCAGCACCCTATCTCAATTCCTTCAGAAGATAGTTTGATTACAACAGATGGAAGTACGGACAAACGAACATACTACGGTGGAGGGTATAAAAATGTGTAGACATTCTTCTGTTATTCGATACGAGTTGAAAGTTAGAAAAATGTCCATCTTAATAACATACGTTACATAATTCTGTTTGTTAAACAATTCAGTCATAAAATAATAGCAGTCCATTTCTCTAGAAGTATCACTTACTCCCATTCCATAATTTGACAAATAAACAGAAAACCGCCTAAGGCAAATGGTTTCAAAATACCTTCAACCATTTATTTTACGAATGATTTATTAATGTTGGCTATCCCAAAGGGTTATTTCGTTTTTTTTTAATATTTATCGACACTTTGTTATGGTTGCCAAAAACGCTTTCCCGGGAAAAATTCAAAAGAAAAACACTTTCTGCATTTGATTTCAAAATATCAAAGGTGACAGCAGAGATATACTTAATTCAAATTGACATAACAAAAAGGGATCGACAACTTTTTGTCGACAATTTGTTATATTCCCCTGATGGGCGTTGATGATGGCGATGGTGATGAAGATTATAATGGCATAACGGTTAGGTTACTCAATGGAAAATGACAATTTATTTCAATACTTAACCATATTTGACCGTCTTTCTTGTGGGGGTATTTTTCCTTTGACAATTTTCGGTGTTTCTTTTTGTTTGCGATTTCTAGTGCCTTGTTTTGTCACCATCACCTTCAGGTGCCAAATGATAGACTACGTGTTGTGTTACTTGGATAGATACCGAAGCTGCCCGCCTAAAGGCACAAAACGAACCATAACTTGAAACTTAATTGTCGAGGGATCTTTTTAAAAAGGAATCGATGTCATCTTGGTGGCAAGGGAAATGTGATTATCCAGTTTTTTTTCCTTTTTGATTTTCACTTGGTGATGGAGGTGGTGGTGGCGC
Source organism: Musca vetustissima (assembly GCF_032173495.1). Lineage (NCBI taxonomy): Eukaryota > Metazoa > Arthropoda > Insecta > Diptera > Muscidae > Musca > Musca vetustissima. The sequence continues at coordinate 11,700 of NW_026883027.1, forward strand.
TTCCTTGTACACAAGTTGTTGTTTTTTCTCTTTTTCTGTAGCTTAAAGAAAAGCTGAAATTTATAAAGCCCAAATATATTTCCACTTAACTGTTTTGTGGTGTAATTTGTAACATTTGATAATTTTATGAGAAGAAAAATTTCTTTGTGTTGTTGCCAAGTTTTGCTTTGGCTTCACAGGAATGTGAATGAAATGGAGGTTACAGTAGAAGGATATAACAAATATATATATATATATATATATATGGGAACTATATTTAAATCAGAACCGCTGTGCAAAATGTTGTCTCAATCGGATAAACATTGGGTGTCTGGTGCACATTTTACATAAAATCAGACGAAATTATATATGGGAGCTATCTAAATCTGAACCGATTTTCACGAAACTTAAAACACATCATTCTAGACGTAATTCAGTACGCCATGCCATATTTCGTGCAAATCGAAAGATATATAGGGACTTTGGTGCGCCATTTACATTTAATCGGACAAAAATATATGGGAGCTGTATCTAAATCTGAACCGATTTTCCAATTTCAATAGGGTTCGTCATCCAATTCGGATCATAAATGCGACCTATACTTTGTTTACAATTTAACATGGACAGACAGACGGACGGACATGCATAAATCGACTCAGAAAGTGATTCTATGCATATTCTCAAAAGGTACCATGTATCTATCTCGTTTTCTTTTGCCTGTTACAAGCAATGAGCGGACAAGATATTTGTAAAAATCCACGCTTCTTAAACTGATAATTCCTGAAAAGATGTTCTTTAAAAATACACGCTTCTTAAACCGATAATTCCTAAAAAGATATTCTTTAAAATTCCACGCTTCTTGAACTGATAATTCTTGAAAATATATTCTATAAAAAAATCACGCCTCTTGAACTGATAATTCTTGAAAAGATTTGTTTATTTAGCTGGCTTGTGACAGAACATTTATTCCATAAGCTGAGCTTAAACGGATTTGCAGGCGCGTCGGTCAGCTCTTCCAATGTGAAAGACCATGTTCCGAAATGTTGTCTTCCACTTGATCTTTCCATCGAATTTCGTGGCAAGCAAGCCATCAGTTGGTTTGCTTTTATATGCCTTTTGAGCTGGAGAATCCTCATCCTCATCCATACTCTGACTACAACTGTTGGTTCATTCGACGGAGATCGGTCCATAGATATCCCGGAGATTTTTTTCTCTCAAACACACCAAGAGTTCCTTATCTGCTTGCGCAAGTACCCATAATTCAAATCCATACAACAGCACGGGTAATATCAGCGTCTTGTAGAGCGTGAGTTTGGTATGGCAAGAGGTGGGCTTGCTTTTAAGTTGCTTACTCAGACCATAGTAGCAACTGTTGACCAAAACTATTTTTCCGAGATATATAAAATCGTTCACCACCGCAAAGCTGTAGTTTTCAAGTTCCACAGTTGGCCCGAGTCTACTGGACGTCTTCCGAGTTGATACCATAAGTTTGATCTTCTCGCCATTTACTATCAGTCCCACCTTCACAATTCGTTCAAAGATTGCTGTTACCGCTCGCAATGTTCGACCCATTGTGTCGATGTCGTCGGCGTAGGCGAGTAACATGTGTTGATTGGTGTACAGAGTGCCATTTCTGTTCACATGTGCCATTTCTGTTCACCGTGTTACATTAGATCGCACCTTTGCAGCTACATTAGGACGAGTGCGAAGATAATGGTCCGAATCGATATTCGCTCCTCAATTTGATTTCTCGTTGCTTGATCGGGAAAAATCCAGGTGTATATCGATATATTTGAATCTGGTGCTGCCAACAACCATTTTTTCGTTTCCGCGAAGTCAATCAATTTCATGCCGTTGCCGGATGTTACTTCATGATTCTGAATTTTACGACGGTGGGACCAAAATATTTTCTCTATTGATTTTTGCATTAAAATCTCCTATCAGAAGTTTAATGTCATGGCTAGGGCAGCGGTCACATGCTGTTTCTAGGCGTTCGTAAAATATGTCTTTGGTCTGCTCATCTTTGTCTTCGGTCGGAGCATGGGCGCAAATAAAACTGATGCAGAAGAACTTCGCTTTTATGCGGAATTAGCAATTCGCTCATCTACTGGAGTGAATCTGGAGACGAGGTCTGTTATTCTCCTGTTAACCATAAATCCGCAGCCAAATTCCTGTCTCGTTTCATGGCAGCTATAATACAGTGCGTAATCATCTGATTTACTATATATCGGCTTTTAAACTTTTTGAGTACATCCGCCAAAGCGAAAACTGCGCCTGTTCTGTACAACGTGCGTACATTCCAAATGAAGATCGTGGTGCTTTACACGTTTACGTCGGTCTTCAACATTAGGGGGTTTGGTTTTCTTTTCCTAGTTGAAGGGGGTTTCCGAGTGTGGCAATCCTTTTTTGACGGCCAATCCTTGAAAAACATATTTTTTTCAAGGGCCATCGGATCAATAGGTGTGGAACCTATTGATCCGATGGCCCTTGAAAAGTGCTTCTAAACACTGTTAATTCTTAGAACTTTCACCGTTGGTTCTTGTTGTCTCTTATCATTGTCGCATCAAATTTCTACCAAATGGAAAACAACTTCACCGCAAAATCCCTCTTAAATATGTGAAACACGTTTCTTAAAAAAAAACGAAAATAGAATACCGGAGATTACGCCTCTTAAACGTATGACAAAAATTCGCATCTCAAACTTTCAGTGTCAACGTGCCAAAAAAAAAAAAAAAAAAAATCAATATGTTCTTTCTTTTTGCTTTTCTAGCAAGCATTTCGCCTAAGCATCTCTCAAGTTTTCTTCATTCAATCTCGTTTGGGTTGGTGCGTTGGTTCGTTGACTGTCATCTTTGCCACATTTAATCCTTAAAAGCAATTCAGTGCACGAGGATGTGTTTGGCAATTCTAACAAGTGTACAAAGTTGGAGGATAATGCATGAGATGGCGGCAGTCCATGGGGAACGACACGCAATGAGCGAGAGAGATGCGAAATGTGCGTGTGTGTGCATCCAAGCAATCAGCAATTATTTTATAGCAAATCAATTTGTTCTTTGTGGCTCAATTCTGTGGTGTGTCGTCGTCTTCACCACTACCACAAGCACAGCCACCACCACCAGCTACATGCCACCTACAACACCGACGTCTACATGAACTTAAGATAATATTTAATGAAATTTAGAGGATCATGTGGCATTTGTTGAAATTGACTTCAAGTCAATAGAATTAATTTTCAATTTCAATGGAATTTAAACATACTTAGATGACAAATCTTTATGTTATGGCTTCGGTTTTGCAGACGCTATTGGTTAAGCGGTATTATGGGCCACATCGTATTATTACAAAGTAACAAATCTCGAAGATTGTTATGGTAACTTTAAGCCGATTTTGGGGACTTTTCTTACGATAGATAATGTCGTAAATGAAAATGCGTTTTTAAACGCTTTCTTTGCAATAAGAGAAATGCTGTGGAGTTGAAAGTTGAAGTAACAAGTATGTTGGTTTTGTGACAAATATACCGGTATTTTGTTCACAAAAAATCGGACGTGGGCGACTATATGATATCATTCACAAATTTGAGTATATTCAAAAGATACGTCCTATTTGAAGGAAAGTTGGACTTAAAACATTTCACATTTTTGACACTTTGTGGAGGAGGTACCAGAAGGAGTGGAATTATGAGTCCCATCGTCGGATTTGATTTAGGTGTTTTAAATATATTCTGATGTGCAGAGTTTAGAGAAAAAATTGGATATTGCATAGAAATTTTCAAAATTTCGACCCTTTGGGGGGAAATGGACATATAAGACCATCTTCAAAAATAAGACCATCGTACTAAAATAGGTATAGTTTAATGTCATCCATATATATTTTGGTCCGATTTTATTTTGTAGAAATTGGTTCAGATTTAGATATAGCTTCCATATACATTTTCGTCCGACATTATGTAAATGGTGCACCCAAGAGCTTATGTTTGTTCGATTTACACGTAATTTGCCTGATTTTATGTAAATGGTGCACCGATGAGCCTACGTCTGATCCATATCCAGCATACCAAATGGTATATGCCACGGTTAATAAATTAGGTCATATAGCGCCCACTTATATTTTTTCTGACTTGATTTAAATGGTACAACGACGAACCCAAGTCTCCCCGATTTACATGCAATTTTTCGTAGATTTCAGAATGATATGTGAATGTGATTTGTATACCCTTCACCACACTATGGTACAGGGTATTATGTCTTTGTGCATATGTTTGTAACAGGCAAAGGGAAACGAGATAGATACATGGTTCCTTTTGAGAATATCCATAGAATCACTTTTTAAGTCGATTTATGCATGTCCTCCGTCCGTCTGTCTGTCCATGATCAATTGTAAACAAAGTACAGGTCGCATTTTTGATTCGAATTAGATGAAAATTGGCACAGCTCATTTATTTGGCTCAAAGACGAACCATATTGGGAAAAATCGGTTCAGATTTAGATATAGCTCCCATATATATTTTCGTCCGATTTAAGCTAAATGGTGCACCAAAGTACCTATATATCCTTTGATTTGCACGAAATTTGACATAGCGTACTGAATTAAGCCTAGAAAGATGTGTATTATATTTTGTGAAAATCGGTTAAGATTTAGATATAGCTCCCATATATATTATTGTCCGATTTTAGGTAAATAGTGCTGTTCAAAATACTTCGAACAGAAATTTAATTTGTAAACTCTTCTTGCCAGTCGTCAGCATGTTCAAAATACTTTAAAGAGAATTTTGTATTGCAGCAGATTTGATCGTTGGAGTGTTTTAAGATAAGAGTCTAAAACCCCACACGCAACGTTGATAAGGCTGTTGCGGTTGGTGTTGAGATTTTATGACGCACACTATGGGAAAACTCTCCACAGATAAAATTCTATTATTAGAACAAATAGTTTATTGATAAGTATTGTGTATTTGAGATTATGCTAAGCAAGAGTTGTTTATGTAGAACCTAAGGATAAATATTTTAAAATAAAATTAGTTACTTACAACCACTCGACAAGAACGGTCGGCTGTCCGTGTCTTCTTATTTGTTATACAGACGAGCTACGGCTGTCTGTATATTTTAAATAAGTGCACTAAAGTCCCTATATATGCTTTGATTTGCACAAAATTTGGAATAGAGTACTAAATTGAGCCTTGAAAGATGAGTGGTAAGTTTGTGGAAAATCGGTTCAGATTTCGATATAGCTCGAATATATATTTTCGTACAATTTTATGTAAATGGTGCACCAAAGTTCCTATATATCCTCCATTTTTCATGAAATTTGGCATAGTGTACTGAATTAAGTCTAGAACGATTAGTGGTAAGTTTTGGGAAAATCGGTTCATATTTCGATATAGCTCCATATATATTTTCCTCCGATTTTATGCAAATGGTGCACCAACATATCCTTCGATTTGCACGAAATTTGACATAGCGTACTGAATTGGGTCTAGAATAATGTGTGGTAAGTTTCCGAAAAATCGGTTCAGATTTCGATAGGGTGATGTGTTAAGTTTCGTGAAAATCAGTTCAGATTTAGATATAGCTCCCACATATACATATATATTCGTTCGATTTTACATAAATGGTGCACCAAACTTCTAATGTTTGTTCGATTAAAACGAAATGTTACACAACGTATCAAATTGAGACTTAGATGACCTTATTGTGGTTTGTTGAAATTGGTGTTGATGTCATAGCTTCCATATGTATTTCGAACGGGTGTCTGCTTGAAATTAAATTTTTTGCTGTAAATCGTTTTCCATAGATGTGTCCCGTGGTATGCAGATGACTCTAAATCTGCCCCAATAAAATTATATTTATCATAGGTTGCAGAAAAACATGAGTATGTTTCTTCGAAGGAACATGGACGTGCATTTGTAAGGATACATATATAGAATATACACAATGTGGTGAAAGGTATCATATAGTCGGCCTAGTCCGACTTTACTACTTTCCTTACTGGTTTAACCATCATATTGTGTTTAGAGGTTTTTTGGAATATACCTGAAAAGTTCTTAATTCAGTATCTCGAACTCCACATATTTCTATATCTCCCATACAACGATCAATTCTGACTATTTGAATAGTTCTATTCCTATTGTCTTCTACTACTTGCGGTCCAGCTACTTAGCTACTTCAGATCTCTAAATGTTTTCTTAGCAACGGTTCTTCATATCGTCATAAAAAACCTGATTTCTCTTCCTTAATCAAGTCTATAAAATTCTAGTCAATACATCTCATATTTAACCGGTAATCACATCCGCACTATTTTACTGCTAATAACTTACTATATCACATCAAAAATCCTCTGCAACAACACTAGGCTTAATTAAACATAAGGTAGGTATACATGTAATTTCGTGCATGCTATCCAAAACGTTTTATTATCATTCGAAACGATAAAATCAATACCAATATTTATTTCTTCCCCTTGATTATTATCCACGTATTCCCAGAAAAAAAAGGTTTGCAACAGCCTTCCAATAACGAAAATATCCCTAATGACATTACTTCCGTCAATGCCACACCATAAACTAACTTCTAACTCCCTCAATCATCTCGTTGTCTAAGTGAATGTGAATGAGTGTGGGTGTGTGCATGTGGGGGCGGGGGAGCAACAATCAATACACTTCAATGTCACGCATAAAACATTATCATTTCTTTCCACAATGAATGTAGATTCGAGTAACAAAGTTATACTTTCGATATGTTTTTGGTGGAAGTTTTGTTATACCCTATAGCAAATATATTTTATTTTTGTATTTTTACAAAAGGGGAGGAATTGTAAGGTACAGATGTAGCTATTTGGAGAAATAAGTAAATTAGTTATTACATTAAGAACTTAGACTCCATTATGCATTTCATGTGATTCTTAGAAGATTTTCGACTTTCAATTTTGTGTAGGTTGAAATTAAATAAAATCCATTGAGCGGAGAAGTATAGTTTTCTGTGGGTCTTTATTCCCAGCATGATCAATATTTCGCAATAGCTCCTCTTTTTATACCCTTCACCACACTGTGGTACAGGGTATTATGTCTTTGTGCATATGTTTGTAACAGACAAAGGAAACGAGATAGACACATGGTTCCTTTTGAGAATATGCATAGAATCACTTTCTAAGTCGATTTTGGCATGTCCGTCCGTCTGTCAGTCCATGTTAAATTGTAAACAAAGTACAGGTCGCATTTATGATCCGAATTGGATGAAATTTGGCATAGGTCACTTATTCGGCCCAAGGACGAACCCTATTGAAATTGGGAAAAATCGGTTCAGATTTATATTTAACCGATTATATATATATATATATATATTTAACCGATTTAATGTAAACGGTCCCTATATATCTTTCGATTTGCACGAAATTTGGTACAGCCTAATCATTTAGGTTTAGAATGATGTCTGCCAAGTTTCGTGAAAATCGGTCCAGATTTAGATATAGCTCCCATATATAGTTTCGTCCGATTTCATGTAAATGGTGCCCCAAAGTCCCTATATATCTTTTGATTTGCACGAAATTTGGTATAACGTGCTGACTTAAGCCTAGAGTGGTGTATGCCAAGTTTGGAGAAAATCGGTCCAGATTTAGATATAGCTCCCATATATAGTTTCGTCCGATTTCGTGTAAATGGTGCCCCAAAGTCCCTATATATCTATCGATTTGCACGAAATTTGGTACAGCCTAATCATTTAGGTCTAGAATGATGTCTGCCAAGTTTCGTGAAAATCGGTCCAGATTTAGATATAGCTCCCATATAAAGTTTCGTCCGATTTCATGTAAATGGTGCCCCAAAGTCCCTATATATCTTTTTATTGGCACGAAATTTGGCATAACGTACTGAATTAAGCCTAGACTGATGTCTGCCAAGTTTGGAGAAAATCGGTCCAGATTTAGATATAGCTCCCATATATAGTTTCGTCCGATTTGATGTAAATGGTCCACCAAAGTCGCTAAATATCTTTCGATTTGCACAAATTTTGGCATAACGTACTGAATTGAGTCTAGAATGATGTCTGCCAAGTTTCGTGAAAATAGGTCAAGATTTCGATATAGCTCCCTTTTATTATAGATTGATTTTAAGTAATTGACGTACTAAGGAATCAATAGGAACAAAACGTTCTGAAATTAGTATAACCTAACCTTTGACAAGTTTGTTTGACATCGCTCAATATTTGGATAGAGCTTCCATATATATTTTCGCCCGATTTCAAATAAATTGGGCATCAAACTCCTCATGTTAGTCAGATTGACATCAAATTTTGCACAACTTACAAAATTGAGCATAGAATTAGTTGCGTTTTCTAGAAGTGCAGACATAGCCCATCGGATGACCTATTTATATTTGTTTGAAGTCGATTGACATACTTTATGGATAGATCTAGGTAGATTCACATTTAGATAAATATCACTTTTTTTTCATCCAATTTTATGTTATAGTCCTGTTTAATATACCCATAGTGGTGAAGGGTATCATATAGTCGGCCCCGTCCGACTTTACTACTTTCCTTACTGGTTTACCCAGACAACTTTTCATTTGTGATGTTCTACTTATAATAGTGGCCTCTAGTGCAACTAGAAAATCAGATGAAAATAAAGTTTTCGGTTCATTCCATCCCCTAACTACATCTGATCATCACCGAAAATTATATACGTCGCCTTTGACATTAACCGTAACAACATTAAAAATTCCCAAGGGATCAGCGATGTTTCTGTCCTCTAGTATGTTAATGGTAATACTAATCAATATATCCTCTGGGATATACTGTCAACTTCCGCGGTCTATGTCATTCAGGAGTAAATATATATGCCGTAGAATGTAAATTATGACGTTTTCTACAAAAAACTCTCGGTGCAAAATTTCATCTCAATCAATCAATGATATATAAGGGAGCTTCGTCTACATCTAGACCCATTTCAACGAAACCCAATATTGGACACATTAGGTTCCACATTTAAATCTAATCGATCAGAAATATATACGGGAGCTATATATGAATCGATTACGAATCTGCAAATATTATGTATCTACTAAATTTAACAAACGTCATTCTAGATCGCATAAATTTAGGGTATTTGGAATCTATAAATAAATCGGAAACAATTTCAAAAAACTCAATTCGATAAGCTTTGCAAAATTTCGTCCCAGTCGAGCAAACAATTGGAAAATAGTGGGCCATTAACATAAAATCGGACGAATATATGCTTGGAAGCTAAACCTAAATACTTATCGATTTCAACGAAACTTATCAATCGATCATGTTGGGATAGACGGAGTGCCTTCCAGTGTTTTAGACGTTTGATTGATCCGGGGAGCGTATATCGATTCCGACCATTGCCTTGTGACAGCCAAGGTACGCACCCGTCTTAATGTAGCAGCAAAGGTGCGATCTAATGTAACACGGAAATTTGATGTCGAAAAGCTGCAAACACAACAGATAGCAGAAGCCTACTCCGCTCTACTTACCCAACCGCTTGTGTATACCACCTAGCCACCATAGCAATCAATAATAATAAAGCAGCAGGTGGCGAAGGGCTACAAGCCGAACTATTCAAGACTGGTGGTCAGATGCTGGTAAGGAGCATGCACCAGCTGATTAGTACAATTTGACTAGAAGAATGCATGCCCAATGGTTGGAACCTCAGCATCCTGTGTCCCGTGTACAAAAAAGGAGACAAGGAGATAGGTGCCACCTATAGAGGAATAAGTCTCCTTCCCATCGCATATAAAGTGCTATCCAGCGTACTGTGTGAATGACTGAAGCCAATGGTCAATGCCATTATTGGATACCAATGTGGCTTCAGACCTGGCAAATCTACCATTGACCAGATTTTCACTCTGCGGCAAATCCTGAAAAAAAACACGAAAAACACATCGACACATTCCACCTATTCGTCGACTATAAAGCCGCATTCGACAGCCCTATCCGTTCAGAGGTGTATAAAGCCAAGTCTCCATTTGGTATTCCTGCAAAACTAATTCGGCTATGCAGGATAACTTTAATTGGCACATGATCAGCAGTTAAAGTCGGAAAGAACCTCTCGGAGCCCTTTAATACCGAACGAGGATTCAGACAAGGTGATAGTTTGTCGTGTGACCTTTTTAACATCCTGCTGGAAAAGGTCACACGATAGGCAAAAGTGAACAGAAATGGCACTCGGTACAACAAACAACACATGTTACTCGCCTACGCCGATGACATCGACATAATGGGTCGAACATTGAAAGCGGTAACAACCACCTTTGAACGAATTGAGAAGGAGTCTGCCAAAGTGGGTCTGGCAGCAAACGGCGAGAAGACTAGAAATCTCGGAACTCGAGAACTACAGCTTCGAGGTAGTCAAAGATTTTATATACCTTGGTACCGCCATAAACAAAACGAATGACATATGTTCAGAAATTCGGAAAAGGATAGTGATGGTTCTGGGAGGTAGAGAAACATGAAGGTGTATTGACATAACCTCCATAAAAAAGTCCAGCTTATGTTTCTGTAAGTTGAATATCCATGCCCTGTTTTTCAAACCGGATTGTAATTTTATCAAAAAATTATAACGACCTTTTAAGGAATAGTAAAATATTTGTTTATTATAACAAAATATTGTTGTAACTCAGCATACTGTCGGTGTTGATCACAGGTCTTCTTTCTATTATCAAGTTTCTACAATATTAAAATGTATTGAATATAAACTTTGCCATCTATACAAAACGACCAAGTTCGACATCATGTTTCCCTCCAAAAGCACACTCTCACATTGGGATGATTGTTGTTGCAAATTGCCTGGTCTAACTGACAATTTCAGTTGGAAACTTTACTTCCCCACAGACCACCGGCTCATGGTCACTATTTGTCTAGCAAGGAAACTAACTAAAAAATCTATCTTTGCCTCACAACTAAGCCTTAGAGAATTCATTTTCATTTCGAATGTCTGAAGTTGAAGTGAACATTATCTCTGGGCTGCAGTTCTGCTCTACACTGCTCGCCTCGACAAGGAATAACGACATTCGACACACGTAAACACTTTTCGTTTTATTGATGTACACCGGTTCGATGCTCTCGTTACGGGGTTGTTGCCAAAAAGTCATATGTTGTCAAAAATGTCAAATGAGGGCAGGCTGGCAGGACCGGTACCCGCTCACCCCCTGCATTTTTCTTGTGGCCTTTGTACTTATGCTTCAATGATAGTTGATTAAGGGTTGCTTGCATGTGTTTAACAATGTGCTCTGCCACAAATACATGCACACAAAGTTCTATTTATTTATTTGGCCTCTGAATATGCCCTCCATACTTTGTCCATAAAGAAGACATTTTTGCTTGATTGTTGCTGGTATTGGGGCTGCCGCTGCTGCTAGTTGTTCCTGTTGTTATTCTTATTTTTGTGCATTTTTGCACGTTTAAGTGAATGTATCCTTGTTTGTTTGCTCTTTCGTTCGTTCGGCATAGAACACTCACCGAGCACGAAAAGATGAACTTTATTGTCACGTACTTTGACAGTTGCTTAATTTATGACTTTCTGATTGTTGCTTTGTATCGCAGTTTGTAGAGAAACATCAGCATTTGGAGCAATCAACCACCCCACAAAGTCTTTGCCATTTGTCCCCTTAGGCCAAACGAATTTTGAACCAGGAAAAAAGGTAAACGGCAAGGACATAGGGGTTTCATGGGTACTCCGACATACAAAAAAAGGAAGTAGATCTTTTTTCTTTTGTTTTTTGCTCTACAAATATTCGAAACAAATAAAGAGAGCAAAGGACGAGTACATAAAATTGTACTTTCCTGCGTTTAGATAAATATTTATATTTCATGTTTGGTTTATAAATTAAACTTTTCTTTTGAGTTGTTGTTGTTTTTTGTCGACTTTGTTGTTTGTAAATATTTTTGTACATGTTTCAAAAAATTTTGCTTTGTTTTAGTTTCGATGGGGTGATGTTTTATTTTATGAAGAGAGTTTTTTTTTTTGGAAATTAACAGATAAATATATTTAGAAGTTTAAATTTCTGATATGATGTCAATTAAAATCTTTCTATTTAAGTAGAATATGACTTTTTATACCATTCACCACACTGTGGTACAGGGTATTATGTCTTTGTGCATATGTTTGTAACAGGCAAAAGGAAGCGAGATAGACACATGGTTCCTTTTGAGAATATGCATAGAACAGGGATGCGAAATGAAATTATTCAAATTGTACTGGCTTTCAATAAAAAGTGTACTTTTTTCAGTCCGATTGTACTTTTTATATATTTTTAAATAAAATTTTTATTGTTATTAAAACATAAAAAATTAAGATTTGAAGCAGTCGAAGCATGTATTATGTTCCTTTCTTTGGTTTTAATTATATTTTGATATGAAAATACCCTTTCCATATTTGTAGATGAATGTGGAATATATAATAACTCTATAAAAATTTGTGATATATAAGGAAACATATATTCGTTTAGTTCATTTTTGACTTCTGTCACCTTTGACCAACAAGTGCATATATTGTCGTTTTTGAAAGACATCCTCAGACTGCATTTCTAATTTGATATTATTTATAATTTTTGTACGAATTGCAAGAACAAAAATAACAGTAACCAGTAAGGAAAGTAGTAAAGTCAGTCGGCGCCGACTATATGAAATCCTTCACCACTTTGGGTATATTCAACAGATGAACAGACATCGAATTTTTGAAGGACCATTAACATGAAAATGGATTCTTAAACATGTCATTCTGCACATGTTGAGTTCCTGGTGAATCATGTACTTAAAATCAGGAAAAATATGTATAAGAGCTCTATTCAAATCTGAACCGATTTCAAAACTTTCCACACGCTAATTTTACCACCATTGACTTAAAATCGTATGAAACTATATATAGGAGCTATATCTAAATATAAACCGATTTTAACTAAACTTGCCACACGCTATGTTATAGTAATTTCAGTACGTAGTGCTAAATCTTGTGCCGATTGGACCCACTTTAGTGAAGCATTTATATCCAATTTCTAGGTTATACTAACTTCAGTACCTTGTGCAAAATTTGTGTCAATTTTGTGCAAAATCGGACGAATATACATATATAGAGATGCTATATCATTAACTACAGTTCATTGTACCAAAGTATGGCAATCGGACAAACTTTGGGATTTTAGTGCACAATTTACATAAAATCGGAAGAAAAAAAATATAGGAGCTATAATAAATCTGTACCGATTTCCACGAAACTTAACACACATCATTCTAGATCTAAATCAGTACACTATACCAAATTAAATGCAAATCGAAAGATATATAAGGACTTTGGTACATCAATTACATTAAATAGGACGAAAATATATATGGGAGCTATATCTAAATCTGAACCGATTTTATTCATTACGCTGTGCCAAATTTCATGAAAATCGAATGATATATAGGGACTTTGGTACACCATTTACCTTAAATCGTACGAAAATATATATGGGAGCTATATCTGTATATGCATATTCTCAAAAGGAACCCTGTGTCTATCTCGTTTCCTTTTGCCTGTTACAAACATATGCAGAAAGACATAATACCCTGTACCACAGTGTGGTGAAGGGTATAAAAAGGGTTTGAAAATTCTGAAATAATAGAATTGAGCCTTAACCTTTGGGAATCAGCTTCGAAATCATTGAGTGTAAAATAATATTGACGTGATTCCCACTGCGCCAAAATTGTTTCAATAACTTCTTGACGTGAAAGCCATCGAGTTGTTGAGTATTTAAAAACAACATGAATATCTGTACTGAAACATTCCTGAAGCAATGAAAAATCATCTCTCTCATAGAACTGTTACAAAAATAATAATTAATATCTTTACTGAATTTATCAATCTGATCGGGAATACTGAATTCTGAATTGGCATAGGACACTACGTTTAAACTATGGCAAATTCATCCATTCTTAATGACGGCGGGGGATGGCGATCCATTTCATATTGTATGTTTAAGCACGTATAATACCTTTAAGGGGACCCCCCATTCTCGGGGTCAATTTTTTTTTTATTTAATTCGAATCTACACAAATTCAAGAATGTCCCTACAAAATTTCAAGTGAAAATCTCAAGAACACTTATGCCCGCCATCGAAAATATGGACTTTTCTTTCATCACAAAAAACAACAACAATTTTTTTTTTTTTGTAAATTATTGAGAATATAGTTTGAGAATAGTTTGATACAATTTAGAAATAGTGCTAAATATGTCATTGTGGTGCTATTGTACTTTTGACTTCCAAATAGTGCTAAAATTAGTACAATTGTACCAACTTTTGCATCCCTGGCATAGAATTACTTTCTGAGACGATTTATGGATGTTCCGTACGTCCGTCTGTAGATGTTAAATTGTAAACAAGGTACAGGTCGCATTTATGATCCGATTTAGATGAAATTTGGCACAAGTCACTTATTTGGCCCAAGGACGAACCCTATTGAAATTGGGGAAAATCGGTTCAGATTTAGATATAGGTCCCATATATATTTTCGTCCGAATTAAGGTAAATGGTGCACCAAAGTCCCTCTATATCTTTCGATTTGCACGAAATTTGGCATAGAGTACTAAATTAGAACCAGAATGATGTGTGCCAAATTTCAATAAAATCGGTTCAGATTTAGATATAGCTCCCATATATAGTTTCGTCCGATTTAAGGTAAATGGTGCACCAAAGTTCCTATATATCATTCGATTTGCACGAAATTTGGCAAAGAGTGCTGAATTCGGTTCAGAATGATGAGTGCTAAGTTTCGTGAAAATCGGTTTTAGATACAGCTCCCACATTGGTTGTCTCCGATTTTATGTAAATGGTGCACCAATGTCCCTATATTCCTTTCGATTTGCATAAAATTTGGCACAGCGTCCTTAATTAAGTCTAGCATGATGTGTGCTATGTTTCGTGAAAATCGTTCCAGATATAGATATAGCTCCCATATATTATCGTCCCACTTAAGGTAAATGGGGCACCAAAGTTCCTATATATCTGTCAATTTGCACGAAATTTGGCATTAGGTACTGAATTAGGCCAAGAATGACGTGTGCCAAGTATCGAGAAAATCGGTCCAGATTTAGATATAGCTCCCATATATATTTTCGTCCGATTTAAGGTAAATGGGTCTCCCTATATATCTTTCGATTTGCACGAAATTTGGCATAGAGTACTGAATTAGGTCAATAATGATGTGCGCTAAGTTTCGTGAAAATCGGGTCAGATTTATATATAGCTCCCATATATATTTTCGTCCGATTTAAGGTAAAATGTGCACTTAAGACCCAAAGATTGGCCGACCCGCACACAATTTTGTACAATGTACTGAAGTTACTATAATCTTTCGATCGTATATATACGTTCGTCCGATTTTAAGTAAATGGTATACTAAAGACCCATAGCTAGGCCGATTGGCAAAACGTACTGAAATTAATATTAGTTAATCTCGGGCAAGTTTCCTTGAAATCGGTTCAGATTTAGATATAGCATAGCTTCCATATATAATTTCGACCTATTCATATTGATTGTAAACCAAATAATCAATGGGTGCCTGATTGATATAACATTTTAAACAGTGAAGCATACTAAATAGTGTGCGTACAGTTTGCTTAGAATCTATTTACAATGTATGGAATAGAATGCAGAATGGCATGTGTAAGGATTTATGTTAGTCGGTTTACTTACGAAATCTGTAAAGATAAATATGTAGAATATCCCCAAAAGTAGTGAAGGGTATCATATGGTTTTTCATATTGTTTTGCTGAAGGACTATAAGCCCAAAAAGCATGGATTTTAATGAATATTTTCCCAAGGCTCATGGCCCTTGAGAAAATATTAAACAATAATTGTGGATTTGTATACCCTACACAACTATGTTGTCAAGGTATTTTAGCTTTTTGTTGCCCGAAGAGATTTTAACACAGCGAAATAACGGTCCTAGACTCACCATTCAATATACCAAACGTCATATTTCGACTGGCTGAGTCGTTCTAGACATGTTCGGCCGTCTCCATCTCTCACTCTTCTTAGTCCCGTTGAGAGTATTGTATTCTCCAACTTCAATTCATCACACCCATTTGTTGAGATGATCACAAGCAATGTCGTTGTGACAAGTTGATCAACACATGTTACTGTTATCCCACGCTAGAACTCGTGGTCGTAAATCAACGAGGGACAGTCAGTGCTAAACCACGGAATCATACATATCCAGGTCAGATGAGTGCCAATGTTGAATCAGTTTCTATATCCAGGTCCCTATTCCCAATAGAATCCTGTCGTATCATTGCTTAGTAAAATCCTTGCTTGAGTACACATCAAGAACTCTTGAAGTAGAAGCCCTTTGTATCCTTACCTTTTTACAATCCTTGCTTTAGTACTTACTAAGGTATATTGCTTTAGAATCTGTAAGTGTCCTTGTTTGAGTGTTTACAAGGGTCTCTTGGGCTTAAATTCTGTAGTATATTTCACACTCATTTAGAATAGCCCCTCTTAATGGAAACATCCGAATCCTAGCTATTGTGGGAGTACTTTCCCAGGCCTCTGAATGCTAGTATCCCATTACATTCCTCACCATCCAGGTCTCGACTTCGAAAGACGGCAAATGCTAACAATCAAATCTTCGGCAGGCGCGATCCCTTAGAAATAAGTTATAGCTTATGTTGGCTTATTGTAAAGACTTCGTACTGAATAAACATTTGATAGAACTTAAAACGTCCGTATTTCTCTCTCGCACATAATACATTTTTCTATTGGGAACCGTGGGAATCGACGAGCTCAATCTTAGGGGAAACCTGTCGTTACCGTTAGGATATTAAATTTTGTCATTGTGCAAGGCAGATTAACCGAATATGTCATAAATTGTATATACTCTGGATAAAAATAAAATTCTGTGTAGAATTGTTCGCCTCTCTTTTAAATTATTGAAGATTTTAGCATAATTTCATACTAATTTAGCATTCACAGTTATTGCAATATGGGTCATAAAAGCCCATATTTTGAAAGCGCTAATGTACAGATCCCATCCAATTTTTGTTTTTTTTTCACAGTCCTATACTAATTTTTCACCGAAATTGCTGCAATATAGTAACCCGGAATCTTGTAAGCAAACAAAAATTTTAGCAGAAGGGCATTGCAGAAGGGTATTACACCATTCATGGTACTGTAAACCATAACAATTGGTTTATTAGTTTAAAAGGAAGTAAACTCGTAGGATATATTTGACGCCTAATGGAAACGTTGAAAATGTGCCCAAAATCCAGTTCTCTGTTTAAAAAACAACCAATGTGGTTGAAAATCATGTCAGTCTACCGAAGTTTGGAAGACACCGTAATACTGGGGCTTCCCTAAGAAATATATCAATATGGAACATTTTAGGTTGGAAAAATCGCTACCCATTGATAAACCAAAATACCAAATCACTGTAAAAAATATACAATGTTCGACGTGGCCAAACACCATTTTCATTTGCTATATATTGCTATTAGATATTTGTTTGTTATGAATTATTATTTTTCTGTAACTGTTTTATTTGCAAACAATGTCCCACTTTGTTTTCAATTAAATTCCATGAATTTATTACACAATGACAAGCAAACATACACCTCCACACATTGTATTTACTATTTGCATATTAATATTCGTCATTCTGGACAACAAAGTAAACTCAGTTTTTAATTACTTTCATGCTTGGGGGTATAGTTGTCATAATTATTAGTTTTTATTGTGTTTGCATTGAAATAAAAATATTTTTTATTAAAATTGGCATTACATGTATGTATGTACATATGGATATGAATATAGTTGTACTACATCGTTTACAGATATGCACGTGTCGCATATATTGTCACTGATTTATTTGTATTTTGAATGAACTTTTTGCATTTATTTAATTGAAATATTTTAAAATAGAACAAGTGTCGAACTGTATCTGCCTTCCACTAAGAAAATCGATATTTTGAAATATTTCAAATATCAAAAATTTGGATAGGAAGATTTGACTACCAGTTAGACCACAAAGAACTTATTCAATGGAAAAAGAATCCAAAATACCGATTGATATAAAATACCGATTGAAAACACCCCAAAATACCGAACACTGGAGGCTACCCCGAAACTTGGATAAACATTTATTATTTGTGGCAGCAGATTTCAGATAGAATGATAATCTATAATACAAAACAAGTAAAAACGTCGTTTTGATCGTCCCCTCCGAACTGTTTACGCATGCCACCAGGTGGTGTGCATTTGGTTGTTCCTCTATAAAAAAACTATGTTCTAAATTACAGACACGCAGGTTCTCCGTTGTTTAACCGAACAACGAACTTCAATATACCGAAAACTAAATAGGACATTTGTAAGGGGGCATTATAAAACATTGTCCTATATTGAATAATTTTTGTAAAGAAGGATTCCGATATGAGAAAATTCGGTTAAAAACTTAATAATATCGAAAATGGAGAGGGACCTTTATGTGGGAACTGTATAAAAAATTGGACCTATATATAATATTTTTCACAAAACCGTCAATCGATATTTATATTTTTTGGTAGGAAGATTTGACACTCCACGAGAACCTGAAAAATTAAAACTAAACCAGTAAGGAAAGTCGGACAGGCCGACTACACCTCAGGAGATGATTTTTAACAGTCGTCGAAAGTCCATTGACTTAATTAAATATGTAATCTCTATATATAAGTGAACCAACTAAAATCAATCCATACACTTTGGTAAACTATACAAAATCCCATTTTATTCGGGCAGATTTAGAGTGTTTTTTTGTACAATGATACAAAATTGTACAAATCGATTTAAATAAAGCTATTCATTACGCTTCAACAAAGCGCGCTGTGCAATTACATTAAACCAGACGTACATGGGAGCTATATCTAAATTTGAAACGATTTCAGTAAAACTTGGCATACGTTAGACTATCATAAATTTAGTTCGTTGTACGAAATTTTATGGCGATCGGTCTATATTGGATTCTTTAGTGCACCGTTTACTAAACGTATCAAATGAAGACTGCAATTATTGCACATCAAACGGTGGCCAAGCCAGGACTAACGGCCAGGAAGGCTCTGCATTTGGGGGAACTGGAAGGGAATTGTTTATAATGAGTTGCTTTCATATGGCCAAACGCTAAATTCTTATCTCTACTGTCAACAACTATACCTAATTCATTACGCTGTGCCAAGTTTCGTGCAAATCGAATGATATATAGGGACTTTCGTACACCATTTACCTTAAATGGGACGAAAATATATATGGGAGCTATATCTAAATCTGAACCGATTTTCAGGAAATTTAACACACACCAGTGTATACCTAATTCATAACGCTGTGCCAAATTTCGTGCAAATCGATAGGTATATAGGGACTTTCGTACATCATGTACCTTAAATCGGACGAAAATATATATGGGAGCTATATCTAAATCTGAACCGATTTTTCCCAATTTCAAAAGGGTTTGTCCTTGGGCCAAATAAGTGACCTATGCCAAATTTCATCCAAATCGGATCACAAATGCGACCTGTACTTTGTTCACAAAAATACATATACGGACGGACAGACGGACATGCGTAAATCGGCTCACAAAGTGATTCTATGCATATTCTCAAAAGGAAACATGTGTCTATCTTGTTTCCTTTTGCCTGTTACAAACATATGCAAAAAGACATAATACTCTGTACCACAGTGTGGTGAAGGGTATAATAATGGTTTTATTTTTCCCCAACCTAGTATTTTACGAAAAATATCCCTTATTCAACTTTACTGAAGAAATGTTATCCGCCATAAGTCAAAAACTTGACCTATGGCGAAATTATCCTTCTGAATTCTGTCATCCCCCCTTGAAAACGATCTCGATTTCGTGTCAAAATTTTATTGATGACATACATGTGAGGGGATACATAGCTAGTAACTTTTTTCGCCAAAATCCACAGCCACACGGTTCATCGCATGGACGGCTGAAATAAAGTTCCCGCTGAACATAATGGTCGATGGAGGTCAGATACCGACACACAATTACGACACCATAATAGGTGGTTCCCCAAGGAACCCCAGATATGGGAACAATTACCTGAACTCGCTGGCAGCACATGACATGCTGATATGTATACCTTGTTTATCTTTTCATATCAGCCATTGTGGTTTGTGAATGTAAGTAATACGCACTAAATCTTCAAATCTGCCAAGATACCGTTCTGAGAACTGTAATAGGGTGTCTCTTCATAGCACCAGTAGACCATAGTGGGAGGTTTCTCGGAGATATATCAGTCAAAATATACTTCCATTATCAAGAAAGAGGGAGAGGTCCAAAGGTATACACGTGTAAACCTCTTGATCATTCATGCTCACCCAATATACGCTAGCATAACTTAGTGTCGATGGTTAAAAATCTATTCTCTTTCCGTCAGTCGCCCTTGATGATAAATTCTCAGGTACTTTTCCCTTCACCACACTGTGGTACAGGTCTTCGTGCATATGTTTGTAACAGGCAAAAGCAATCGAGATAGACCCATGGTTCCTTTTGAGAATATGCATAGAATCACTTTCTAAGTCGATTTACGCATGTCCGTCTGTCCGTCCGTCCGTCCGTCCATGTATTTTTGTTAACAAAGTACAGGTCGCATTTATGATCCGATTTGGATGAAATTTGGCACAGTTCACTTATTTGGCCCAAGGACGAACCCTATTGAAATTGGAGAAAATCGGTTCAGATTTAGATATAGCTCCCATATATAGTTTCACCCGATTTAATGTAAATGGTGTACCAAAGTCCCTATATGTCCTTCGATTTGCACGAAATTTGGCATACCGTACTGGATTGAGAATGATGGTGTGTGAAATTTTTTGAAAATCGGTTCAGATTTAAAAATAGCTCCCATATATAGTTTCGCCCGATTTTAGGTAAATGGTGCACCAAAGTGCCTGAAAATCATTCGATTTGCTCGAATTTTGGCATAGCGTACTGAATTAAGTCTAGAATGACATGCGCTAAGTGTCGTGAAAATCGGTTTAGATTTAGGTATAGCTCCACTATATATTGGAGCTATATATACCCGATTTTAGGTAAATGGTGCACCAAACTGCCTGAAAATCATTCGATTTGCCCGAATTTTGGCATAGCGTACTGAATTAAGTCTAGAATGACATGTGCTAAGTTTCGTGAAAATCGGGTTAGATTTAGATATAGCTCCCATATATAGTTTCGCCCGATTTTAGGTAAATTGTCCCTATATATCTTCCGATTTGCACGAAATTTGGCATACCGTACAGGATTAAGTCTAGAATGATGTGTATTAAATTTTTTGAAAATCGGTTCAGACTTAGATATAGCTCCCATATATATCCTTCACCAAATTCCCTATATATCCTTCGATTTCCATGAAATTTGGCATAGTGTAATGAATTGAGTCTTGAATGATGTGTGTAAATTTCTTGGAAAATCGGTTCCGATTTTAAGTAGGATCGAAAAAATGGCCATGGCCACATGTCTAGATCGACTAGCTGAGTCGATGAGTAACAAACGAATGGCATGTTTATGGATTGATCTAAGTCGGTTCAGATTTAGATAAAGGTCATATATATTAGAATATACAATTTCATGTTAATGGCCCTTCTGTTAGGATGCATTCATTTAATATACCCATAGTGATGAAGGGTATCATATAGTCGGCCCCGTCCGACTTTACTACTTTCCTTACTGGTTTTTGAATCGATTTGATAACCGAAATCCGGAAATAGGGTTTAAGATGTTGTATTAACGATTCAATGTGGTAAATACCCGCAGATGGGCATTTACCTAATTTACCGGTTTCATTTCCTGCAAAAAATTTACATTCTGTTGTAAATATTGAATGTCCGCGTTACGGACTTCCAACACACAACATACACGAGCCGAGTAATTGCGATTAGTTCGCTTAGTGAAACCTGTACACACCACCATGTAAATATTCTTAGTAGTAAGTTTTCTTGTTTAGTGTGTAAGATGTAAATTGTCACTCTCAATAAAGCCACCAGCCAGAGCACAAGTGTCGTTTCCTTTCATCCACTAACAGAAGGAGATAAAATACTTTCAACAGGTTATGGGCCCAGGAGGACTCTAGGTACAGCAGAAAATCCAGCGTAAGCCAGTCAGTGCAAATATGAAGGACGACTGAAGGAGCAGTAAGTGTATGCTCAGGATCACTCTGAAGGAGAAGAATACTAAGAGTATACATGTCCGACAGGCCTATGGAGAAGTGTATTACTCCAGTAGATCGTGACAATTCGTGTGTCGAAAACCAGCGATTGTGTTACTTGTGTCAGTAACACACGACCCCGGAAAGAGTGAGTCCGAGTAGTGGATTGTGTGAGAAAGGAAGAAAGTGACAGTAATGCCGATCTGTGTGATCGAAGTGTGCGGAATAGAAAAGGGCATTGAGAGTCATTCCATGTTGTATAACTGTGTGTCGGGTATGTTGATCGTGTGTCGACAACATACGCAACATGGAATTATGCATGTGTTGCATAGAGAAATTGTCAGGGGACAATTACGGCT
The DNA here is from genome assembly GCF_032173495.1 of Musca vetustissima. NCBI lineage: Eukaryota > Metazoa > Arthropoda > Insecta > Diptera > Muscidae > Musca > Musca vetustissima. The sequence continues at coordinate 34,217 of NW_026883027.1, forward strand.
GGTAGAATCTGCAAGGGAATCAGTGCTGGTCCACCAATTTGTTTGGGAGGTGATTCTATGGAAGAAAATGCAGATAAGAATGTTGATATTTGGAAAACTCGAAAAGGCGAGCAACAAAAACAAAAGCAGGGTGCGATTGCCGAGGCGCACAAGAATAATTCAGCAACAACAACGCAGGTAGCAGAAAATATTTCGCGCACAAGTAGTGGCAGCAGAGACTGCAGGCAGCGAAAAAGGTTGAGCAGCGAAATCCCCATGAGCATGCGTACACCGTTAGTGATGTGTTTGACAACAACAATGCATGCAAGAGCATTGTGTGTTTGCGTAACGGTGCGACGACGAATTGATGCGTAATTTGCTTACAAGAAGTCTCTGGTGAAATGGAAGGGGTAGGCTCAAATGGCTGTTGTTCGTGTAGAACCTGCAAGAAAATTTTATGACGGTTGACAGACTAGTGGTAGGATGTCGTGAAGAAATGTGCGCAATAGACGACGAGCAAAAGAAGTTTGCTGACCGCGAGAGGGGAGTTGTTTTTGTAAAATGTAAGAATGTGTTTATGGCGAAAAAAAAAACAATCCAATGGAGTGCCAATACCGTTACGGTCCAACTGATGGGGAGAGCCCACGACGAACGGAGTCGAATGTGTTTCGATGAGATGAGGGCACAGTTAGGTCAACTTTTGTCGAACCCGTGGAGGGGGACAAGAAGCAGGAGGAGCTGAACATATTTAAGAAAAATACTTTGTGTATTTGTTTTGTAATGTGTTTACAAATTTTGAATGTAAATAAAGAAATGTTTTGAGAGACGTTGATTAGGGCTTGTATGTATGTGTGTTGAGGAGGAGTGTTGTAAATATTGAATGTCCGCGTTACGGACTTCCAACACACAACATACACGAGCCGAGTAATTGCGATTAGTTCGCTTAGTGTGACCTACACACAGACTGTAAATATTCTTAGTCTTAAGTTTTCTTGTCTAGTGTGTAAGTTGTACATAATCACTCTCAATAAAGCCACCAGCCAGAGCACAAGTATCTTTCCTTTAATCCACGGAGCAGAGCAAGAAAATATATTCAACACATTCTATATTAATTTATTTATTCTGTGCAATTTTGACCAACAATCAGAAAAACCGATTTGCAAAGCAGAAAAACTAAATCCCACAAAATATTGGACACAATTTTACAATTTTTATAATATTTAACCAATAATGGTTATAAATTAGATTTACATGTATCAAATTAACAGCTATTTAATAATGTTTCACAACTATTTTTTCAGCCATTTCTAAAAATATTTACCAAAAGCACACACACACTCACATACACATGGAACTACAACAACAAATTGCAATACAAATGGTCAATTAGAAGAAGCATTTAATGGAAAATAACAAAAACCCAATTTCCAATGAATTTAAATTCAGCAAAAAAAAATGAAATAAAAATAAAAACCTCTAAAACACCCTAGGAAGTGTTTTGTGTGAAAATTTCCATAAATACATGTCGGCCAGCATGATGTACGCAAATCTGTGTGTATGTGTATGGTGGGCACGTGTGTGTATGTTGATCGCTTTATATTTGGCCGCATAAATCTGTGGTATTAAAACTATTACAAATTCATGTAAAAATTGATAGTAAATATCGAAAATTATATTACAAATCATAATGGCTTGCTCGGTGGTTCGATGTGGGGCATTTTGGTTTCGGTTAGGTCCTTGCATGAATATTTGCCAATAACCATCATGACGAACCAACCGACGAACGGACGAACAAACAAACAAATAATAATAAAATCGAAATATAAAATATAAATAGCAAATAATGTAATCATGAAAATTTATTTGATATTATGGTCAAATATTGAAACCATCTATTCACCTGGCAGCAGAATAGTACTAAGCGGACTAACTAACGAACGAACGTACTTGTGATGCGGTTGCCAATTGACATCAGGTGTGTGGCAGATGCATGGGTGTATGTGCGTATTGTACACAGGAAAAATATTAGACCAGTAAGGAAAGTAGTAAAGTCTGACGGGGCCGACTATTTGATACCCTTCACCACTATGGGTACATTAAACAGGACTATTAACATGATATTGTATGAAATAAAATATGTGATATTTATCTAAATGTGAATTTACCTAGATCTATCCATAAAGTATGTAAATCGACTTCAAACAAATATAAATAGGTCATCCGTTGGGCTATGTCTGTACTTCTAGAAAACGCAACTACGTAATTCTATGCATAATTTTGTAAGTTGTGCAAAATTTGATGTCAATCTGACTACATGAGGAGTTTGATGCCCAATTTACTTGAAATCGGGCGAAAATATATATGGAAGCTCTATCCAAATATTAAGCGATTTCAAACAAACATGTCACAGGTTAGGTTATAGTAATTTCAGAACGTTTTGTTCCTACCGGCCTATTGGTTCCTTGATGCGTCAATTACTTAAAATCAATCTATAATAAAAGGGAGCTATATCTAAATCTGGACCGATTTTCACGAAACAAGGCAGACATCACTCTAGGCTCAATTCAGTACGTTATGCCAAATTTCGTGCAAATCGAAAGATATATAGCGACTTTGGTGCACCATTTACATGAAATCGGACGAAACTATATATGGGAGATATATCTAAATCTGGACCGATTTTCTCGAAACTTAGCAGACATCACTCTAGGCTTAATTTAGTACGATATGCCAAATTTCGTGCAAATCGAAATATATATAGGGACTTTGGGGCACCATTTACATGAAATCGGACGAAACTTTATATGGGAGGTATATCTAAATCTGAACCGATTTTCTCAAAACTTGGCAGGCATCACTCTAGGCTCAATTCAGTACGTTATGCCAAATTTCGTGCAAATCGAAGGATATATAGGGACTTTGGTGCACCATTTACATGAAATCGGACGAAACTATATATGGGAGCTATATCTAAATCTGGACCGATTTTCACGGAACTTGGCAGACATCATTCTAAACCTAATTGATTAGGCTGTACCAAATGTCGTGCAAATCGAAAGATATATAGGGACCGTTTACATTAAATCGGTTAAATATATATGTATATGGGAGCTATATCTAAATCTGAACCGATTTTTCCCAATTTCCAATTTCGTCCTTGGGCCGAATAAGTGACCTATGCCAAATTTCATCCAAATCGGATTATAAATGCGACCTGTACTTTGTTTACAATTTAACACCAACAGACGGACGGACGGACATGCATAAATCGACTCAGAAAGTGATTCTATGCAGATTCTCAAAAGGAACTATGGGTCTATCTCGTTTCCTTTTGCCTGTTACAAACATATGCACAAAGACATAATACCCTGTACCACAGTGTGGTGAAGGGTATAAAAAAACACAAAACTTTTAAAATATAATTGAAATTTATTGCAAACATGTTTAGTATGTCTGTATTTATATTTGTATTGTTGTTCGGAAATGAAGTAGCAGCATTTTGTTTATAATTAATCGAAATTGAATTACACACAGTTATATGTCATATGCTTAACACATTTTCTGTGGCAATGTGTATAAAACAAAATATATGTTTTTTTTCATTTCGATTTATTACCGTTGGCGAATTTGTACAAATTTTGATATAAACAGAAATTACTAATTAGAAAAATTAAAATAAAATATAAACAAGAAAACATATGTAATGTTGGATGCAAAAAGAATCATTGCGCGAAAAGGGAATCATTCACGCACAAGATGGGTAGTATTAGCCTATTTGATATACCATTTGTTTGAAATCGCTATGAGAGCTATATGTAAATCTGGAAAGATTTGAAGTAAACTTGAACTATATCTATATCTGATATATATATGGAAGCTATATCTAAGTCCGAACCGATTTAAAGCAAATTTAACAAAGGTCATTTCAGATTTATTCCGCTACGCCAAGGGGTAATGCAGGGAAGACTATAGTTTTGGATCTCGCCACTGATCCTTATCAGTTCCCTTAGTTATACCCTTCACCACTCTGTGGTACAGGGTATTATGTCTTTGTGCATATGTTTATAACAGGCAAAAATAATCGAGATAGACCCATGGTTCCGATTTATGCATGTCCGTCGGTCCGTCCGTCCGTCCGTCCATGTACTTTTGTTAACAAAGTACAGGTCGCATTTACGATCCGATTTGGATGAAATTTGGCACAGGTTACTTAATTGGCCAAGGACGAACCCTATTGAAATTGGAGAAAATCGGTCCACGTGTAGGCATAGCTCCCATATAAGGGTACCCCCAAATTTTCGGTATTTTGAGGTTCCTGAGCGCGTTTTATAACTGAATTCTCTTTGTAAATTGAGTTCTTATTGGGTACCAAATTACTCCACTAAAAATTATAAATATAGGTCCAGTTTTTCTGGTAGTCCCCATATAACGGTACCCCCAAATTTTTGGTATTTTGGGGGTTCTGATCGTACAGAATTGACTGTAATTTAGTACGTCGAGTTCTTATTAGGAAGCAAATCTCTCCACTATAAATTATAAATATAAGTCAATTTTTTCGGGTAGCCCCCATATAATGGTACCCCCATATTTCGGTATTTTGGGGTTCTTGAACCAAATTCTTTTTTGTAATTTGGTGTTTTGTAGTCGTCTATGGCAACCAACCTCTCTCCCAAAAAGTAATGATATTCGCCCCCTTTAAGGGGTAGGCCCCATAAAACCTCCTTTTTATACCCTTCACCACACTGTGGTACAGGGTGTTATGTCTTTGTGCATATGTGTGTAACAGGCAAAAAGAATCGGGATAGACCCATGGTTCGTTTTGAGAATATGCATAGAATCACTTTCTGAGTCATTTGTTGAAATCGGTTCAGATTTATATATAGCTATAGTTCCGTTCTCTCGTCCGATTTTTGTACCCTTCACCACACTTTTGTACAGGGTATTATGCCTTTAGGCAAATAGGCACATGGTGAAAATATGCACAGAATCACTTTCTGAGTTGACTCCCATATATATTTTCGTCCGATTTAAGGTAAATGATGTACCAAAGTCCCTTATCTATCGGTTTGCACCAAATTTAGCGTAGCGTAATGAATTAGGTCTAGAATGATGTGTGTTAAGTTTCATGAAATCGGTTCAGATTTAGATATAGCTTCTATATCTGACCAAATGAAAACTTTAGTATAGGTTGCAGAATGACATGTTTATGGATCCAATTTCATTTTACTGGTCCTTTAAAAATGCGACGTCTGTTAGGATTCATCTGTTGAATATACCCAATGTGATGAAGGGTATCATATAGTTGGCCCCGTCCGACTTTACTACTTTCCTTACTGGTTTTTTGTTGTGATATCCTACCCAGAAGTAATTTATAGCTTCTTTACAAAATAACCTTTCATACCTAAGTGTCTCTTATAACAAATGATGAGGATCAGTGGCGAGATCCAAAACTATAGTCTTCCCTGCCTTACCTCTTGGCGGACAATGTCATACTATCCCCATTAATAAATAGTTATTATTTATAAAAACAACAAACCGGGATTCAGCCTGACTATTTTGCAAAAACAAAATACAAATGGTATCCCAAATAACCCGCTAACGCTGCTGAATTTTTTATTTTTGATAGAGAGACGAGAACCTCATTGAAATATTGGTTTTAGACCCCATGGTTATTTAGCACAAATCCGTTTTAAACAATTCAGACTATATTTAAAAATGTCCGCACGATAACTCTCGAAGGGAGCAACCGATTTATTGCAAACTTTACACGTAGTTATATTTCTTCCAAACTTAGTTCAAGTTCGAAGATTGCGAATATCGGTATTATGTTATCTATTCGGTTGAAAAACGCGATCAAGAACCCCAAAATACCGAAATTGAGGGTTACCCTCATATGGGGGGTACAGGAAAAAATTTACCTATATTTATAGTTTTTTGTGAAGAGATTTGATACCCACTAAGAACTCAAATTATTAAATTACAGCCAATTCAGTCGAAAAATACGCTCAAACTTCCTGAAACACTAAAAATTGGGTGGTGACGTTATATGGGGGCTACCAGAAAAATTGAATCTATATTTATAATTTTTAGTGGAGAAATTTGGTATTTAATAAGAACACAATGTACTAAATTTCAGCGAATTCATTTGAATCAGGAACTCCAAAATGTTGGAAATTGGAGATACCCATATATGGGAGCTATGCCTAAATGTAGACCGATATATCTTCGAAATTGACCTGCCTGTAGACAAAGTACGACTCTGTGCAAAATTTTGACGTTTAATCTTAATTTCTTTAGAGGTTAGAGTGATTACAACAGACAGGCGAACATGGCAAGATCTTCATGGAATATAACACTGATCATCATCATGATCAAAATCATCTCCGACACTATAAATTATCAGTATAATTTATAGTGTCGGAGATGATTATTTCGATGAGTTACAAACTGAAAAACAAACTTAATATACCCTCCATACTAGGGTGAAGGGTATAACAAAGTCAGAATTGAACCAAACTTCGCACAACCGATTATCTTTACCAAGTCTAGACCAAGTCCTTCTGGTTTCTGGTGTTTTAAAATCCAATATCAGGCGAATGGGATGTACAGCCATCTGGCGAAAAAATTATGGATTTCTTTTTCCCTAACCTAATATTTTCGTTGATTTTATGTAAGAGTCTATGTTTGTTCTATATTCACGAAATTTGAAATCGGTTCCGATTTAAATATAGCTCACATATATACTTTAGTCCCATTAATGGTGCCCATAGATCCTGTTATATTTGCATGATATTTTGTCCGATTTTATGCAAATGGAGGAGCCTTTGTCTGTTCGCTTTCCGTGAAATATTGCATAGCGAATTGGTTTGAAGACGTTTCAGGTTTAGACATAGCATTCATATATATTCATCCGATTTCATCAAAATGGGTATCATATAGTCGGCACCGTCCGACTTTTGCACATTCCTTATTGGTTTTTTAACTGAATTTTATCATGTAAGTGACTTTAATTTAGCATGTCAGATTCTGGTACATAAAACAATTAAATTAAAAACCCGGTGAGCGGAGCAGTATAGTTGGACAACTACCACGGAACTCGGATGTTTATTCCGATTCCCTTCACGATGGGTTGTGTTGTGATGTTCGCCTATATTCGACTAAAAAACACACACAAAAATTACGTTTTCGGTCCACTTCAGCCCAAAATTTTAATCAGATCATCATCGAAAATTATAGGCGTTGTCTTTGACCATATTTGGAACTTCATGGAACATTTTAAAGGAATCAGCGCTATATTTCCGCCCTCTAATGAGGTAATGGCTTACTAAATAATATCTGAATACGTAAGCAGCTGTAAATATTTGTGTGTAACTCCCACATCCGAGTACATACGACAATGTAATTGGAGTCATTTTGAAGGTCAAACATTCCTCTTCGATACACTATATATACTATATATATGCTTCGTGAGTAAATATATACGCCATAGAATACAATGTTTGTCATTTTTCACACAAAAGTCAGGGTCAATTTGAACCGCTACATAATGACCGATCTTTACCAAATTCAGGCATGCATATTCTCTGTCCCAATCCTCTTCTCCATGTAAAATATTCGGGTCATATTTGCGGCCTCTAGAGCGACCAGAAAAACCGACAAAAATTAAATATTTGGTCCATTTCATCCCCTAAATATTAACCGATCTTGGCCTGTATCGTGTTTACAAATTATAATGGACAGACGGACGGACGGACACACATGTCTAGATCGACTCAGCTAATCGAGATAAGTCGATTGGTATACTTAATGGTGGGTCTAGGATCAATATTTCGCGGCGTTACAAACTCTTGGGGCTGCACAAAGCTATAATACCCTGACAACATAGTTGTGTAGGGTATAAAAACTCTCGTTTTAGTTTCGGTATGTCGAAGTTTTCCAACATATTCTAATAACACAGTTCCCATACAAAACAAACTCTATTCCATTTAAGAAGCAGTTCATGCTTATTTTCTAAAAATCGGAATATAAACATTAATGACCACAATCTGCTCGTATTGTCCTCGATGCTATCAATTGCTGAAGAATGACAGCTACTTGAAATGATGTTTCCAAACTCCACGTGGGACGCACTATGTCGCAAGTTCATATTAACAGCGGCAAAAAATAGAAGGAGTTATCGTTGGTAGATGAAATTTGATATAAGGGCTTGTCATTGACTAAAGAGCAATTGACAAAAACTGGATAGATCGGATAAAGATTTGGTATTCCTCCCATATAATGGGTCTTAAGAATTTAACCTTTTTTTGACCTATAAAATCTTTAATATTCAACCAAATTCAATGAAATTTGGCAATTTACATTCAAATAGTACTATGAAGCAAATGAAAAAAATTGGATAGATCGCACCAAGATATGATATACCTCCCATATAATGGCTCTTGAGAATTAAACCCTTTTTAAAATACCGAAGACCAATATTTTAATTTTTAATGCCACACATTCTAGGAGCAAGAAAAATGAATGTCCTAAAATATTGTATGGTGTACTAATTTTGATGTAAAAATCATTTTGAGAAACTAGACACATACCCGGGTGTAAAGTAGACAGACCTGCTGTTATCATCGAAACTTATTATTTTCCGAACATACCTTCGCAAATACAAATTAATTAATTTTTGTTTACCAAACCACAAAGACGGAGAGAAAGACAAATTGTCGAATAATAATATTCTTTAATTTAGTGCAATAGACCACAAAATTAATATTATTTCTGGGAATCGCACAACAACAACAATACAAATGCACTGTGGGATATATTCAAACGCCTAAATGAACTAAACTGAAAATAATAGAATCGCCGCAATTTAATCGCTCATAAAAGTTTGTATTCATCGGCTATAATAGGAGCAGCATGTGAACAAATTTCCAATTAAAAGCAGATTAACTTATTTCTTCATTATGACGTAAGTACAGCTGGGTGACGGGCCAAAAATAACTTAAATGGATTTGTCTTCAATTTGAAGGAAACTCCTGCCTGCCTGACACAGAAAACCCTTTTTCTTGGCGTGGCATCTTCTTCGTCTTCTTGTCCCGCACATGAACACAGCATGAGAATTCTTTCAGGGTTCAAAACCACAAAGGACAGTTCATGGATTATTTGTTGTATTTATTTATTTAATCAATATATTTGTAGTATGTGTATGTATGTCTGTCTGTGTGTTCATTGTCATAATAGAATTTCGTTGTTGCTGGTGTTGTTGTTGTGTAATTAATAGGAAACCATAAACAGCAATTCGTAACCCCATACCGTTCATATTATTTGTGGGCTACACAGGCATGCATAACAAGCCAAAGCAACAACAGCAGTAGTCCATCTATCTGTAACATTACAAGTCCTTTTTGGCATCGCTCACCCGACCGCATCCGCACAAACTGGAACCTAAACGTTGAACAAAACATTTGCTTGTCTAAATCATTTTATCTGTCATGTTAAACTAAATGTTTTACATACATATAACGAGGTCCCCCCTCTCCAATATTCTGTCGAAATGGCAGACATTCGCCAAGGGTACTTCAACCTAATCAGCTTCCAGACACGTAAGCGTACGGCTGCGTAAACTCCCATATGGCCCACTTGTTGTCAATACTGTCAGTTACATGCATTTTCTGGATATAATTCAATTACTTATTTGGGTGGTCGTATATATTTATTTCTGTAGATATTGTGACACGAGGGTTGTATGATGAAAAGGAAAAAGGATACCAAATAGGAATCCGATATACCAAATTACAGCGAAATTTGGATCAATTTTGACATATTTGGCGGGAAGATTTAATACCCAATTAGAATCCAACATACCAAATTACAGTCAATTCGATCGAAAAACTTGTCCATTATCCTCAAGATCCCGATATTTTGGGGAATACCTTTATATAGGGGCTACCCACAAAAGTGAAGCAATATTGAAAACCATTGGCAAGGAAATTTGTTACCCAATGAGAACTCAAACTTCATAATTACATATAATTCGCATGGAAAAGGTGCCTTAAATTCTCAAAATACCGTAAATTTAGGGGTAATGTTATATGGGGCTAAACCGAACATGACCTGCCATCATACAAAATAAGTCTATAGAAATTTTCATCTGCCTACAATAATTATTTCAAAAGATTGAGTATTACGATCACATAAGAAGCATCGAATGTCGCCGAAAATTGTACATATTCATATGTCGAAGTTTTGACATAGTCGTCATATACCGGCAACTATAGAAAAACCCGAATCTGACTTCGTCAATATCGACCTTTGACGTTGGTCTCCCAATAGATTGTCCGCGATACCCTGTCAATAATGATATTATTCGTTAAAAATTCACCAGACAGAAATTAATCCGTTCGTAATCATTTCTTCAACTTATTTGACCTACCCATAATAAATTTGATATCATACAAAATGTCTGTCAACATACGCACAATACATGCATGTCATCCCCATTTGTATTATCCAACAAAAATCCTATTATAAATGCCAGTTGGAAAATTGTACTAGATATTTAAAACATAGATTATTAACAGCAACACAAGGAAGGTTGAAGACTATGGACAACAACATCATCATCATTATCAGCCTGATGAACTTGAATCAAAACCACATCACGTAACCGAACACTGAGACCACAAATTAACGTTCATCATATTAATCGTATATGTCAAATACACTTTTATAATCACATCCGCAAATACATACACAGACACGCACGCACATGCCGAGGGAGACAGGTAGGTAAGTGGCAGAATAATCTAAAACATTATATATCTATATGTCAATATATTTAAAGTGTCTTCGGTGGTCATGTAACTAAGATTGAAAATAAGATACCCCTATTTATGCGATTTAAAATTTAAAAGTTAAGATGTTTTATTAAGTACATATTAAAATATTCAGAACAGGATAATATCAAAATGGCCTAAAATGGAACTTTCAACCTTTCAATGCCTCGGAACTGATAGAACAGACTTTTCATATTTTAGGATCAGCTAATCATTCAGACCTGGCAAATCCACCATTGACCAGATTTTCACTCTGCGCCAAATCCTGGAAAAAGACCCATGAAAACACATCGACACATACCACCTATTTGTCGACTATAAAGCCGCATTCGAAAGCCCTATCCGTTCAGAGGTGTTTAAAGCCATGTCTGCGTTCGGCATTCCTGCAAAATTAATACGACTATGCAGGATAACTTTAACTTACACAAGGTCAGCAGTTAAAGTAGGAAAGGACCTCTCGGAGCCCTTCAATACCGATCGAGGATTCAGACAAGGTGACAGTTTGTCGTGTGATCTTTTTAACATCCTACTGGAAAAGGTCATACGAGACGCAAAGGTGAACAGAAATGGCACTCTGTACACCAAACAACACATGATACTCGCCTACGCCGATGACATCCATATAATGGGTCGAACATTGCGAGCGGTAACAGCCACCTTTGAACAAATTGAAAAGGAGTCTGCCAAAGAGGGTCTGGCAGTAAACGGCGAGAAGACCACGCTGATGGTATCAACGCGCAAGACGTCCAGTAGACTCGGACCAACTGTGGAACTTGACAACTACAGCTTCGAGGTAGTTAAAGACTTTATATACCTTGGTACCCCCATAAATAAAAC